>NW_019385437.1:13897-130459 GCF_000671375.1 Centruroides sculpturatus
CTTTTTTTGTTTCAACAACGTCTCACCCGGCACAGTGGTCGTAAACTCTTAAATATATTTTACGTAGTAATAAAAATATAACTTGACATACGTATTTATAAATAATTTATATTCAAATTACATCATTTCTATGACCAAGGGCGGCGTAAGGCATGGACGACGTGGGCCACCGCCTATGCCTTGCGGTCCGAAGGGCCTCGCGCCTCGAAGGTTTATGCATTACGTACTTAAAAGCCGTGAACGCGACGAAAAAATTTTACTCGTCGTAAAACGATAAATAGTTTGTCAAATTTTTATTCATAAAAATGCAGCTTCAACTGCTTTTTATTTTATAAAATCCGTCTTCTTGCACCACCAGAGGGCCTTTTAAACAATAGGTAGTCAGTTAGCGTTGGTCAGAAGTAGTCCAAATTCAATACGAACGTTTGTTTCTTGAAAATTTGATCACAATTTAAATACAGTATTTACTTTTAATATTACCGATATGTCATCGAAAAGAAATTGTGTTGTATTATCATTAAAAGACAAATTAAAGTGTTTGTTTCGATTATCCGGATTTTTCCTTATCCGGACTACCTTCATCCCCAATTAGTCCGAATAATCGAGGTTCTAGTGTATATAAGAAATTAAAGTTCATGTTACTATATTAATGATTGTCTATTCTTATTTGAGTTAGTTATGAATGGATTTAAACATAAATAACAGTTTTGTCATTTATGTTATTAAAAGCTTATTACAGTTTAACAAAACATGTACACATTCAAGCTTAAATAGATTTTATACAGAGGCTTAAATTTTGCTACTTCAAAAATTTTCCAGGGCATCTACATAACTGACATAACAGTTGGTGGTGCCGCAGAGAAGGATGGCAAACTACAAGTGGGAGATAAAATTTTATCGATTAATGGAATCAATACGGAGGGACGAACATTCGAACAGGCTTTGACTTTGTTAAATGGAACTGATCGTTTTATTCGTTTAGTCATTCAGAGAGAGAAAGTAAGTATATAAATATAAAGTATATATATATATATATATACAGTGGGTGATCGGTTATTGAACAGATTGGATAACGAACACTTTCGCTAAAGATTTTTATGTTTGGACAACGAACACCTCACAGAACAAACACAAGAAGAAGCGATGTAAAGTAATGAATATCTATTGGTCTTCCCTTGTCTTCAGGCAACAATTTGAAACTTTTCGGAGTGTGGGAGACGTCGACATTGACATCGACACTCAAGCCAGTATATATCGATTGGATAGTATTCCTCCAAACTTTGAAACTCTCCCTTGTAATTCCAGCCTTTTATTTTTCCGACAAAACAATTCTTTTATGTATTTGCGAGACTGTCGGGTAGGCAGTCGTTAAGTTTTGTATCTGTTTTTCTTTTCGAAAGGTGAGAGTATAATAGCAAAGGTAGAGAGTGGGCAGAAGATGCCTAATGGTGTGAACAGGTCTACAGTAGGCCGCAGTTCAATCTTATCTAAGAAAAATACTGTATAATCAAGAAGACTCAAGCAGCTTAAGGAGTAACAAAAATCATATCTGAGAAATAAAAACATTGAAGAGCTCATAATGGAACCTGAAACTGATCTGATGACAGAAGAACACCAAGAAACTCGGCGACATATGTTTTCTTCTGAAAAAGAGGATTAATGCCAATATCTGCTGTTAAAAATCTTTTGAAGACTTAGAATGGCATCCAAACCAGGTTGAGGTTAATAGACTTGGGGATCTACAATTACAATGCTATTAATTACTTCTGAAAAATCCTGAAGAGAGAAAAGCAATCAACATTGGACAGATTCTTTAACCGCTGCAAACAGAAAAAACATGACTAATAAAAATGCAAGACTGTGTATATATGTATTTTTATTATTTCATATAAATAAACATAGTAAGAAAGTATATATTCTTTTATTTTTTGAGGTTTCTAGAATGAATTAATCAAATTTCCATAAAAACCTATGGTAAATTGATAATCGGTTAATGAACAATTCAAATAGCAAATAAAATCTTGGAACAGATTATGTTCGTTAACCAATCACCCACTGTATATGATTTGATTCATACTTGATATCATTTAATAAAATTTGAAAATTTATACATTGAAATCTGATATACAGACATTCAAATCAAAGTCAAGAAACAAATATTAAAATTATATATAAATAATACATTTGTATTTTGATAAATCATTTTGACAAGAATAGATGTCAGATGTAATCAGTGCGGAGTCAATATGAAATATGATCGTTTTTCAAGACAAAACTCTTCACAATTTGAAAACATGATTGATGTGCTGATAAGTAAATTATACATTTTATCAAATAAGAAAATTTTTATGTAAATGAATGTTTTGAATTACTCATGTATTGATTATCAGGTTTAAGAACAGATATTTAAATAAACATACTTAAAGTTTTATTTACATGTTAATCTATATTTGATAATTGTTATTTAATAGATTAAAAAAATGCTCCATTGTATTAAAATTTTTTAATCTATTAAAAGATGTTATTTGTTTATGTTCATATCCAGTTGAAAATGTTATAATTCATAAAACTGTTAATCGACTTCACTTAACTTTAATTCTATTTCTCAATGAAAAATGTAAAACTTTGAAAAGATGAATAATTGTAACACATTTAGATCAATCTCTGGATCCAAACCTATCATATTCAGGTGCAGACATACCCCAACAGGTACATTTTTCAATATTGTAACATTGAAAGAAACATTAACAAACTGAATTCCTATAAATATAGATTATAATCCATAAAAAGTGGGAAATCATCATTATCTGAAAAGTTTACTTAATTCCTTTAATGCATACTGTGTCACAGTTGCATGTCATTCCACTTGTTATTTATTCTACACCTAATCAGTATACCACAACTATCAAAAGTCTCTCTTCTTAATTTTGGAGAGAGAACTACAGATATCTTGTTCTTTCTAAACATAAAGAAATTAAATCAGTCAATAAACTGAATCATAATTCATTTACAAAAGAATGCTAACTCATTGATCTGAATTCCATTAATAATAATATTTGCATCAGTCCAAAACAAGTTCTTCTTCCCAAGGGATTGAGAAAAGTTCAAAATGAGTTAAAATTAAGATGATCAGACAACAGAAGCAGTAAAGACATTAACCTGCTGTTTTGGGATCCAGGTTTGAGTCCAAGTTAGAATTTCATGAGGGGGTCTTGTCAAAATCCATGAAGGACATGAAAGAAGACCTTCTTAATGTTCATCAGGCAGAAAGAGTTAAAAATCATTATCTTGTTATAAACTGGTATGGAATATCAAGTTAATTAATAGCAAGATAGTGGTGACAACTACCTACCTAGATAATTCTTAGCTAACAATAAATATTTTTACATGTTTTAAGAAGAAATAAAAATTTTTAAATCTACTGGCTTTTTAGTAATCAACAACAAACAATACATACCAAAATTAAGTCAGTCATTCAATTTTCATATTGAAGAGCTTATAAGTAAATATCACTAAATTCTTTTAAATAGTTATAGTAAAACATCAAGTTGAACTTCTTTAAGGGATTAAAAAAAATATATTGACTGGATTAAAAAGTTTAATACTCAATTTTCTCAAATTTTTTTGTGGATATAAATTTATCATCATCATGCCATTTCTGGATAAATCTGTTTACAGGATGATTACAAAATTGTATACATTTTACAATGCTTTTGAGCATTGTCAAGGCATCCCCTTTTGTTCCAATCAGAATGCCAATAATATACTGTATTAGTAATAGAATGTGAATACGACATTGTAATGGTGTATTGCATCCTTTCTCAAAGTGGGTGATAATGCCCCCTTATAGGCACTGAAGTCTTTCAGGGGGGCAGTAGAAGGCTCAGTGATTAAATATGAGTTTTATTTCTTCTCATTGAAACATTCTTTGATCTCAGAAATAGGATATGGGTCACACCCTATCTATCATATCCATATAATAATGCATGTTTAAACATTATATTTGCAATAACTGTTTTTATGATACCTTTTTACATTATCATCTGTTGAGTAAGTTAAAAAATATGGGGGCACTAGATTTTTTTTTAATCTCAAAGTGAACAGTGGTCGAAATAAGTTTGAGAACCTGTGGTGTATTGGAGCCATGGTTCACCATGGAGCCATAATGTTTGTTTATCACCATGGAGCCATAATGTTTGTTTCTCTTAACCATATATATTCACCATGGAGCCATAATGTTTGTTTTCTTAACCATATATATTCAAACAGAATATAAAAAAATGAAGATCAAGGACCTATCAGAGTGGAGAGTATGTACACAAAAAAAGTAGGCTCAAGTTAATAATAGTATCAACAATTTTAAATTAACAAGAGCATATTGAAGTATATGGAAAACTCTAGATATTATGCCCAAGACAGACAGCTTTAAATTAATGCAGTTTGACTTAGCAATGTTTTATTCCAACTGTCTGTCATCAATATGTTGTTCCTTAATCTCAAGTACGGAGCTAGATAGATGAAAACCGAGACTAGTTATGGAAAGCTTAGGGGCAGGAGGTCCTGATTAACTATATAGGAACTTCTGGTTTGCACTGGAAGTCACATTATTTCAATTAAAAAAAATTTCCCCTGAAAGGAGTTAGATAGATGACCAGCACAACTCTATTGCTAACAGGAAAAGGATGATGTACAGGGGCAAGCCAGTACCAATTTCAGGTGGAGAGCATATGTTTTAAATTAAATTAATTGAAACTTTAATTAAAAATTGCAGCCCGGCATTATGACAATGAATACTTGCATGTTGTATTTGTTTTTCAGTTCATAAAGATTATTTTAATTTTGACATGTTTTTGTGCAAAAACATGTCAAAATGTTTTGCCTTTCTTCATATATAGAACTTTTCCAAAATAAATTCTATGATGAATTCTGCTATCAAATTTTGTCTAAAAAAATTGAAATCATAAAATGGAAAAAATTACAAGAAAGAAACAAAACATTTCAAGTTCAAGTATAATACTTAAATTTAATGTCATTAACATTTTCAGTCATGTTTAATAACCATCAGGCAGTTGCTTTATGGTGAACTGTGAGCATTAAACCTACAGACACTAAAATTACCAACAGCTCATTACATAAAGTTACTACATAAGAAACCTCACAGTCTACAAGCTCCTTAGAAATGATCCAATCAATCCACAACATGTTCCTGACATATATTTTGTGTTCTAATCAAGGACAACTTCAACACCAAATTGGAATACATTGGACCCACTTCATATTCCCTTGGATCAAAGAAATAACCATAAAAGAAGTATAATGACAGCTTTTTTGGCTTATATGCCATGGAAAATAATGTGGATGTTGACTTCCAATGGAACAAGATATTTAGATGAGTATAGGATCTTACAAATAGTCATGAAAGGCCAAAGCAGTTAATCATGAAGACAATGTTACCTCATGAATGTGGAGAATGTTTAATGAAATTCTGTAAAGGCAAATAGAGATGATAAACTGTTGGAGCTTAGGAGGTTGTGTTTTAATATCTTACAGCACATATTATGTAATTCTATATTTTGTAACTAGTGTAATATGATGTAATTTAAATATATCAATGGCATTTTTCATAATTCTGATTAATCGCGCTGCATATTTCATTTTTAAAATTGGAATTCCAAGTTGTTTGATTGTACATTATTCATAGAATTGCTTAGTAATGGTTGTTATATGGTAAACATAACTGAAAATGTTAATGACATTAAATGTATTGTGCTGGGACTTAAAAGGTTTTGTTTCTTTCTTATATAAGAGTATATTCATTATGAAAAATCATTCATTATATAAACATGTCAAATAGAGAAAATATCTTCAGATGCAAAAATATAAATTAATATTGTATCATATTTCAGAATACTAATTTAAATGTCTTATGAAAATCTGTATTAAGTAGTAGATTATTCTTCATTTAGATTCTTGTTTGGATATGTATTAAATTATTTCAGCAACTTAATAGTGCTGTTTTTTTCCAAACTTATCACAATGACTTCTGTATGTTAAAAAGAATTTTAAAAAGTGTTATAAGTATCAAATAACAAAATGCATTTCAGACCTCATATCATCTCTTCAGTTGTCATACAGTTGTTACATATTAAAATTTTGTGTTAAACCAGATTATTAAATACATATTTGGCTTTCAAATCTTCAAATACATTATTAAAAGCAACAAGTCACATACTAAGCACATATAAGCACACATTTAAAATGTAAATAAAACACAAAGTAAAGAGATTTAAATGTATATTGATTTGATTTGATGTATTTGAAGATTTGAAAGACAAATGTGTATTTAATAATCTGGTTTGTAAGCAAAATTTTAATATGTAACAATACAAAATATATTGTTTGGTGTTAAACCAAACAATATATTTTGTGAAGCAGTTGTTAAAAAAAATTGTAATTGATATCTTTCAAAAATTTGATCAAATCACAATATACTAGGAATTGCAGTCATCAAAACTTTTACTGTAAGGACAAATCTCTGTTAAAAAATAAAACATTTCAAGAAAATGGTTATAAAATGGATTTTTCCCTTCATTAATTCAAAATTTTAAGAGAAGGACAATTCAAACAAAAATAAATTACAATAAGCATAGTAGGCATGACAAACTATGCCTATTATGTAAATATGAGAAAGTCAACTCAACCAAATAATCTAGTTATACCTTGCTAGCTACATTGTTTTTCTTTTTAATCTATAATGGAATGTTTATAGAATGTTAGTTGTCATTAGCTCAGTGTATCACTATTTTACAAGCTGTTTTAATAAATTTAGTAAACTAAAAAGTCATAATTTCAAATTTAAACTTATATTTAATTTTTATGATTCAATAAATATTATGTTTTCTTCTCCTTACTTGTAGAAAGTTTTATTGTGTCCTAAATTTTTTTATTACTTTGTTGGAAATTTCCGATAATTCAAACATTGAATAACTTGAATTATTCTAGGTTCTTTCAGATTTTAAATTAGAACTGTAACCTAAGTTTAAATTTTCACATAAAATTTGAGTTGTATATGAAAATTTAAATTATTACAATGAAATGCTGATTAATTTACATGCATGTAAATTTCTCTACTCTTCTGTATGAAAGAGGTAAATGTACAGTACTTCCAATTCATATAAAATATTCTGTATATTAACAAGTTATTTACATTAGTAATACTAATTATGAGCTATTTAAAAATTTTAATTAGTATTTAATGAAAAATGAAATTTATTATTTAAAAAAAAATATATTTATATATACCCGTTATACTTTGCAAAACTCCTAATGAAATCTTGGCAATTTCTTGTCCACAAATCATATTGTTTCTTTGTCCAAGCTGCCATGGAATAGGTAGTTGATAATTCACAGTTGCCCAATTCCAAATCTGGACTAACTCTTTCTGTTTTGATAGAAACATCAGATTTTACACAGTTCTGATCTACATTCAACTGAGAAGATTGAATGGCTGTATCAGTATTTCCTGAAATAACAAAATTGTTCAACTGTTCAATTTGATCTGCAGTTTGTTGAATATCATTTCTTGATTGAATGAAATCTTCTGTTTCTGAAGAACATTCTGCTTCACTTTCAAATTCATCTTGATTTTCATTGAAAGAATTTTCCACTTCATGAAGATTCTCTAAACCTAGCAGGCCCGATTCATTAGATGCTTTAATTTCTGAAATATTTTGAATCTCTGTTTCATCAAATGATAAATCTTTAATTTTATTCACAGAAGACTGATTGACTAATATCCCTGGTTGAATCTGTTCTTCAGATGTCGTTATAGGTAAATGTTCCGAAGGTGCTTCAGAAATGACAGGTACAGTTCTTGCTTCTAGAGCACCAGAATAGCCAGGAGTCTCTGTAGAATGAATATCTGTTTCTGTGAAGAAATTTAAAAATCATTTTAAATTTTAATAAATATATATATATTATAATAATAACAAAAATTTCTCAAAAAATGCATAAATTCTTTTCTAAATAAATATAGAGTTTAAATTGACAGTATACTATGCTTTCCAAAAATTTACTTTCATACACATTTTAGACATAAATAAAAAAATTTTAATGTATGAAACTATTAAACTAATATATTAGAAGCAAAATCAATAAAGCCAAATTGAATTTAAAATTAATGAGCCATGTCAAAAAAATGGATTTTAGAATCATGTTTACTATGTTAGACAAATTTAAATGTATTTTTTTTAGCTGTGTATTTAATGAAAAAGTGCAATTATGTCTATATCATCTTCTAGTTGCAATGTTAATAAACATGCTGCAATCAATTTTTTTTCTGGTCAATAGTAAAGTTCTGCAACTGCAATAGAATGATAATACGATACAGAGGAAAATCACAAATCAAAATAAAACTTTTGTATAACTAAAATGTATAGAAATGGTAAAACAATGCTAGTGAAAAAGATCATACTTTTTTAAAATCACTTCTGAATGTTTTAACAGCAGTAAACATCATTGACTAAGCTAATCAAGATAATGGTACTGCTTCCATTATTACTAGAATAGCTTAAATATTGTAAAAAATCTTTTGTATAAATTAGATTATCAAACATTCTAAAAATGTTTTCAGTTGGTATTAGGAAGAAGTTTGTGAATTGATATGAGTAATGTTTAGAGAAACAAGATAACTACATTAAAAATTAATAATTCAAAATATTTTACACATTTTATTTTGTCAATTTTCATGGATTTTCATATTATATAAAATGGAAAAAATACAAAATTTTGATAAAAATATGTTTTAAAATTTAACATGTTATGTTTAAATTTAAGTTTATTCTTTGTAGTTTAAATGTACATATAGAAAACAAAATTATTACATGGTATTTGATTGCAGGGACAAAGCTACTAAGTGTTTGAGGGGCATCTCATCCCAATGTTGGCAAATTCTGCTAATAGTTGGCAAAATCACACCAAAAAAGAAAATAATAAATTTTTCAAAATTAAGAGAAAAACAGCAGTATAAAAAAGAGAGATGAGAAGAGTTGTCATAAGTTCAAAACCAGAAATTGGGACATTGTAAATAAGACATCATTATGGTAAAATTTGATGATTACTCAGCATTAGAAAGTAGCTACTCAGGAAAATAGTTTAATTAGAATTATCACTTAATTTTATTGAATTATAAGTTATTGAACATTTTTTATTTGTTGAATCAATTGTGCATGTTTGATTTACATATTTCAATCAAGTTTTTGTTAGAAAACCTAGTTACTCCCATTGTGGACATGAATGAATACATGATAAACATGATTAAAATTAAAAATCCTTTTAGTGCCCATAGGGTAGAAAGAGTAGAATAAATAAATGATAAAATCCAAACTATGGCCAGATTAACCATTGGTCCAGTGCCAAAGATTTCAGGAAACCATCAATAATTTTTAAGCCATCACTCAGCACTACACAGAGCAAACAGAGCATGTCTACCACATATTACTAAAAGTATATACATACAAGGACAGCTGATGTGTGCATGCACAACTCCTGCAGACACCACCACCTACAATTCTTCTTTTGCTGTTTTTAATATAAACTAAAATATTTTCAGGTAGAAACAAACAAATTAGGACATTGTTCCAAATCCTGAAAAATTGGGATGTAAGACAACTATAAGTATGGTCAGGAGAATGGGAGAAGAAGAGCCAGCCTTCTTGACTGACACTTGGTGTTAATAATGATCAATATCAGCCATAAGTATGTCAGCAAAATCAGCCTCCTTGACTCCAAAGATATATGTCTAAATATGTCCCTTTATGAGTGATGCATTACACTTTTTGAAATTATAATATTGATGAAGATTATCTTATGAAATAATTTCAAATTGACAGGAGTTTACCTTGATATAAAAATGGAAAGCATTATGATTATTTTTACATACTTAAATAACTTTGATATACATGATATTCTTAAGAATCAATTAATGCACAATAATAAATACCGAGATGAACAAACTTCATAACAATCAAAAATATCACTAAAAAGCAAACAATAAGTTTTTTTAGATCATATTAATTTTTTGTTTCAAGAGATACAATATGCTTTATGCATTCAATATTATATTAAGAACTAATAAAAGTAGATCAAATCTAATAAGAATAACAATGTTTTAATTTTTTTCAAATTGAAAGTACATTAATTTGAAATTTATTTTGCAAAATTTGAAATTTATTTTGACAGTTAAAGTTGTCAAAATAAATTTCAAATTTTGCCTCTGTTGAAATAAAATAGTAAAACATTAATATTTAAAACAATTAAAAGGCAATACAATAATAAAGTTTAAAATAATTAAGACAAAAATAAAAGAAATAGTTTCATAAGAATAAAATACAGTCAAACCTCATTAATAAGTTATTGGTTTATTCAAAGTCCATATAAATACAAAATTGTGGTCCTGTGGATGAAGATAGGCATTTCAATGTTAAGAAATTTGGTTAATACAAAACATCAGTTAAGATATAATACAAAGCTTGTGGCTCCATTAATTCAATAACAATTATATTATGTCATTTAATACAAAGCACACTTTCTAGATTTCTGAAATCATATGAGCCAATTGGAAAAATACAAGTCATATCCTGACCAGGGCCTTTTTTCAATTTTAATGTTGGCCACAACACTTATGACATCAATACTGTTGTTGATGACAATGCAGACATTGGGGATACACTACCAACAATGTTCACTCCAAATCAAAAACTACTCTCTTATAGTTGTATTGTGCACTGTGACAGTGCCAAACAATTAGTAGTTGTTTCTATACAGCAACCTGACTTGCAGGCGATCTGCTAGAAGGATGCCTTCTGGGAGGACATTCTATGGGAAACTAGCCTCAATTTGGGCCTTACAAAAATGAAGAAATCCCAGAAAATTCAACATGCTAGCTTGTAGGTAAGACATGAACCCATGACCAACTTACCTTATGTAACTTATTTAGATAATAATTTTATTTAAAAATTTATTATTTAACTTGATATTATTTATTTCAGTATATTATTGAATTAATAAAGTAAAACAAATACTAAAAATAAAAACAATTTACTAAATTTTAAGAACTGAAACTTCAAACTTTTAAAAATAGCATTTCTTTTTAGGTACTATTATCTCAACTACAATAGATTACAAATAATTGTTCTCATTCTCACCTAAAGCAGATTTTTATTTAAGAAAAGAAAAATTCAAAAACATTCAGAATCTAATCTGCTTTTCTTGTCACAAATAAACCAGGGATGCTGAAGAGGCACTGTCTGCACACAGTGGCAGATATAAGGTGTATCACCTTATATCTGTCATTAACACATAAAAATTAAAAAGTTACTTGTCCAAACTTCAAATGTTATTTTTAAAAACATTTATGATGGCAAATATGGTTTGTAGCAGTGTTTCTCAACTTTTTTCTCATCATTGACAAGTAAAATTATGGATAACTTTATATGAATCATTAATTATATACAACTATGAATTATGCTTATTTATTATGCCTATATATGCTTATCTAGAGTATGTATAGCAACTCTAGATTACTATTTGGTAATCAGCTGTGCCAGTGTCAATACAAATATTTTTCTGTGGACTGGTGGTTGGGAAACATCTGCAATATTAACATGTGCGTGATGGTTATATAAGTTCCCCTTTAACTTGAAATATTTTTAATTTTTAAGTTAAAGGGGAGGAGCTAAGTACTTCTGGATCTGCCATTGCGAGCGACTGTGTATATGATGATATCAATGGTATTTGTAGTATTTGAATTTACTTTTTTTATCAATGTAATATCTGAGATCTTAAATACTATCTAGTATTTGAGTATCCATAGATAGTATTTTATTCATATTCATGAATTAGTATTAGCCCATCTCTAGAAAAAGTTAAATTTTGAATAATCATTGTATAAACCAAAACTATTTAAAATTATAAGACTGACTTATTAATTAGATGTAAATTATCAAATCAAACAAAATTACAGACAATTACTAGATAATGGATTCAAAGCAAAAACAACCAGAGTATTGGGATAGTTTTCTGAATTTAACAGTTTGAATTCCAACATCATACAACTGTCTTTTAACATCAGACAGAAAAGTTTTTCATGTTTCAATGTAATAACTAAGATGTTTCACTAAACACATTTAACTAAACCTATAACTTCCAGAAACAAAATTTTTAACATGAAAAGTTGACCTGAGGCAGACCTTTGTTAAGGTTGAAAACATTTGTCAGAAACTTTTTACATTAAAAATTTTGTTACAGGAAGTTAAAGGTTTAGTTAAATATGTTTAGTAATTCATTCCAGTATTGAGAAGAAGGTAATTTTATTAAGATATTTCATTTTAATCATAACATAATACAAATGAAATAACTTTTAAAAATTCAGAAATAAAATATAGAAAAGACAATTAAGATACAAATTAAAATCATCAAAATTCAATTTCCAAACTGCAGAAAAAAATTCCTAAAATTTAATAATTAGCCTTATTTCAGTCTGAAAATAATTCAAACTTAATTAATGTTTAGTTATTAAAATCAATTATGGCTTATTATATGTTCAAATATTATTTTTATGTTCAATGCAACTAGTTCCTAACTAATAAAGATAAATAAACAACAATAAAGCAAGTATTTAGGTTTTAACTAATTATTATTCTAAGTCCTGAAAATAGAGAACAGTTTCAAATTTTATCATCTTTGACAATTTGGTAATGTCAAATTTAAAAATGAAATATGATTTCATAACTGGTTAAAATTTCTATCTACTTCTATATCATGAGATCTGATTACATCTCATTTTCTTTGGAGACATTGAAAATTGTTTGATTTTATGCTGTTTATCTAAATTATATTAAAATTCTTAATAATAATAATTAAAAAAAAAATCATTATTTTCCTGTAAAACTCTTGGCCGCTTGGATTTTATCTTTAAACATTACTGTAACTTATATTAAGATCAGAGAGATTCTATCAAACTAATCAAAAAAATTCTTTATATTTAGAATTTCAAAAAAGTAAAGAATTTTCTATTCTATAAATTAAACTAAAAAGTTGAAGCTGTTCTTAAATATATATTTACATTATATTTGTTTGTATAGCAACAGGATTTTAGAGTAGACAGAATTGTTTTTCTTATATTCTGTATACCTATTCAAAAATTCTTTTGCTGAAGAAATTAGAAAAACTTTCAATTTATCAACATATTTAAGTTTACAGACTTGCATTATTTTAAATTTGTAAAACAGGAACTTTTAATGATACACTATCGTTTATAATATTTCTATTAATCTAAAATTAAAACACGAAACTAATTTTCAAACAAAAAACTAAATGAATAAGAAAATAAGTTACATTCCACAATAATAATAGAACATGTACTAAAATATTTCAAAACAGGAAAAAAATATATAGCATTATCATAATATGCACTCATTCTTTTTTAATTCCTTGCATATATATTTAAAATGCATTATTAATATAATGATTATATATTAAAAAAAACAATCTCATAGGCAACAATCTTGCACATCATATATGGATGAAAACAAATCAATTGTTAATATATTAAAAAAGTATATAATTTAGTACTAGAAAACTAAATATAAAATTACTTACCAACAGTTTCTGTGGAATTATTTATATTTGTCTTCTTTTCTTCAGATTGATTCAAAGATTTTGTTTTGTTTATCACTAACTGGTCAATAATATTTGTTAAACGGATTTCTTTCTTCACTTCAATACTATAAAATTAATTTTAAGAAAAATATCTATAAATGATATTATGCAAAATATTTTAAAATTTTATCAAATATTAAAAATACATTAAACAGAAAAAAAATTGACAGTTAATGAAATGTTTATATTTATTTTTAATTAATGATTATGATAAGGAAAGTAAAACAGTAACAGAAAGGTGAATTCTGACAAACAACAATAACAGACAGACAAACTAAGAACTGTGTAGCAATTATATAAAATTAATTCTTACCTAGCATGTGCAAGATGTGCTTACAAAGTATAACTATTATTATTATTATTATTATCAACAATTTTACTATTCATTATGATTGAATAAATTGTCAAGCTTAAACAAGCATTACACGATCTCTAATACCTGTATGTGATTTGTGAATTATCCAAGATACCTGTTTAGTTTTTATTTAGTTAACTGATAAATGATTATTTTAGGACTCAATATTCCATATTGGCTAAACTATATGTTTTCTCATCAATACAAAAAATAATACTTGTATAAAGTCTAAGTTTTATAGTTGGCCTTATTTACATATTAGAGGACTAAGGAATGAAATGTCAAAATTAACTTGAAGTTGAGCTATTTTCATTTAGTCCAACATTTTAAACCAAAACCTCAAAATTACCTTAGCAATAATAAATCAATATAGCAAACTGTAACTGTGTTATGATTTAACATAGAAAGCAATAATGTAAGAATTATAAAAATTTGACCAACTTTAATCTACATAAAATTTCAAATATTTTCATAAATGTGACAATGCATTTATAATTATATAAAATGATATGATACACACAAAACAGAATATCAAATGCTATTAACCTTGTTTCTCTTCAGTTTATACAGTACTGAACCAAATATACAGCATGCTTGGTACCAATAGTAGTATGGATTTCTGGACACAGGCTAAATATATAATTGATATATAAAATAAACAATGGAAAGTTAAGAATTAAATTGTAATGCACCATATGCCAGAAGTCACACTGGAACTAGTATCACATGACAGAAATCAAAACAGAGTGGTTTCACAGCAAACTATGGCTGTACAAATTCTTCCAAATTCAAAACTAGCCAGTTAAAAATAGCTGGTTTTCTGGTAATTCCAGATTTCCGGAAGCCAGATATTTGTTCTGGTACTGTATTGAAAAAACATGCTAATATGAAATATAAATATAATCTATTTGCTCACTTTCATAAAATTTTTGTGTGAGATAAAATTGATCAAGCCAATTAAGTGCATATTTCAAATTTTTTTTTGTAGATAATTGAAAAACTTTTTGATCTTTTTTTCTTTTAACAAATATTTCTTTTAGTTGTGTAAGTTGACTTTACAAAATATATTTTTTTTAAATGAGTGAAAAGCTTTAGCAAACTTTGGATATAGTGGATTGTGTCTAATATATCAGTAATATTTTTAATATGATTCAATCTGAACTGGAGACTTGCATATGAATTATTAATATATTAAGAAATAATTTTATAAATTAAGGATGATTTTTTATAAGAATGAAATATAATAAAGTTAACAAAAAATAATAAACTACAATGAAATATAATAAAGTTAAAATTCACTATTTATTATTCATATTTAAATTTTTCTTATAAAATTGCTATCATCAATAACAAATATATGTCTAAAGGTTTCTTCAGACCATTTTTTATTTAGTACAATATTCATTAACTAAAAAAAATTTATCTATATGATAATTTTCTTCATTACACACACAATACATAGAAACTTTTTATAAACTAATTATATTTTAGAAAATGTAATNTGGAGACGAATTCAGTCAATATATGCATGGTGATGTAAAATGAAAATTGACTCTAGAGCATACTATTGACATTATTTATATCACTCTCATTAAAAGTAATTAATTTATAAATATCTAATTTCTAACAAAGTGGAGAATGATAAGGTAATTTTAAACTCATTTCCTAAAATTTTATCATTAAAAATAAATCAATCATAAAATACCAAATCAAAAACAGTCTTCTGATGTTAGGATCAAATCAAGAATTGATTTTAATAAATCAGATCAAAATCAATCTGATTATTGATTTAAATTGATTTATAAATGAAATAATCTAAAACTGTACTTTGCATCAATAACAACCAGAATGATTATTTTTTGCTTTCAAAAAAAAGATCACGCCAACATCTTGATTTTTAATACCAGAAATGTGTTAAAAAAATTATTTTATACACAAATTTTTCCTACATCAAAAAATAAGGAATTAATCACAGTTACTTTTTACATTCATTCAATAAATGAGAATTTAATTTCTTCAAATTATAAGAGGTAAATAAATAATTATTGACTGATTAATAGCACACAGTTAATATACAAATCATCATCTGCATTACTGCATATAATTAATATATTAGAAGACATAAGACAATTAATATAAAATATTCAGAAACTAAAATACAGCTGGCAAAAAATTATTTCAAACTATACCAAAGAAATTTATTATTACTGTATTCGTATTTGGTTTTAATTATTTATTCACATTTAATTTGTTTTAAAAATTGGCAAAATTTAGAAAACTTTTCACATTCCCATTTGTTATTTCAATGATCCAAAACTAATATTGTTCAAGACACGTATATACTCAAATATAATAAATCTATACTTTCATATCTATACCATCTAAATGTGGCAAATATGAAGTAATATTCATTAAAATTTATATAAAAACCTTTCATATTGTTATTCCTACATTTGACAATGCTCTTCCACATAATTTATTGGATAGTATTTTCACTAAATTTTTGCCAACTTTTAATCGAAAATAAAACAATTTAAATGTATGGATTTTAATGTAAATAATAAAAATTTAATTAAATTATTTACTAATCCTAATCAATAGATTTATAAAATTTATGTATCAACTAAATCAACTAAACTAATAACACATTCAAATTTTTATTTGAATGTTATTAGTTTAGTTGATACATAAATTTTATAACATGCGTAATCAATAATGTATTGATAAATTTTTGGCAATGAATACTTATTTGATATAACATGCCACAAATTCCATAAGAAGATGGAAAGTATCCAAAAATGTTATTCAAGCAGATATTTTTGTCAATCAGATGTAGTAGGTTGGAAGCACCCAACTGATATATCCATCTATATAATCTAAATACAGTGGATGTCAAAGTTATCTACCAAGTAATTCATTACATTTCATAATTTCTCAGATTTTCTAAATAATTCTAGTAGATTTCTACTTCATTAAATAGGATAAATGTCCTCATAAAAACAATAGTAATGAATGAAATTGAAATTAAAACTGCTAAAAATCACGTACACCTTGTAAAAGTTGTGAAGTTTAACAGTATCTGAATTTATGATAAAAATTAGGCCAAGTTGAAATCAAATGAAATTTATTTAAAATGTTTTTAATCAGTCTAATCATCAAACTTAATATTCTAAATCAAACTCTGATCAAAAATGTTTCTCTTAATAAAAACTTTACTTCAGTTGATTCTTATTTCAACAACACTTAAGCTATCTCAGATATATTTTAATAAGAACATTTTTAAAATATAAACAATACATAACTCCTACAAGCACACCAGGTTGTATAAACAAAATTACGACTTACTTAAGCCTGTAACCGATGCAAAATCGTAAAATATTAACGCACAAACGTTTTCTGAACACCTTCCGTGTTCTTCCTCAGGTTACTAAATGATCTATTAGTATTCTAATTCTATTGAACATTTTTGACATGATGCAGATCCTATTGGGATCAAAAATATTTGTCATAATGTATTTATATTAAATTATATTTGCTGGTTTATTTTGAAGGTTTTGTTGGCATTATTTAATATTGTATAACCAGCTTTTGGAAGATTTAGAACAATAAGAAACAATTATTTTAAAAACTAAAAATCAAATATAAAAGTTAGATATTGAGTAATTATAATTAGAATCATTTGCATATCATGTTTTCCATTACATTACGGTAGCTCTAGTGATATGAATTTCCCCAATGAAACTTGATAAGATATTGTTATATTATTCAATGCAAAAAATACAACTAAGAATGATGCCAAATTTATTATGTCTCAATTTCTTTTTCTGTTAAGAATTTTCTTCTTGCTTCTCTCCTTTGTATCTTTTCTGTCCCCTTTTCTTCAATCAAAGACATTCAAGAAAAGTAGAATATCCATAAAACAAATTACAAATTTCACACAAGATAAAGAAAACCGCCAAACTAGACTATTTGTAAATATTAAAAAAATGAAATAGTCATTAAATTAAACATTTATTCTAACTATTTGAATTAAAAAAAGTCTACATTTCGTTTATCAAACTTTTTTATTAATGAGATTATGATAAATTGTCAATGATGAATTAAATGAGAACTAATATTCAATCAAAATATCTAATTTGTTAATATATAAGATAAAGTGGCTTAATAAATAATGAAATATTATTGAATATTAATTATTTACTGAAGAGAGAATCAAATTTTTTAATTCTTCCTCTTCCTCCAGATGAGCTGGAGACGAATTCAGTCAATATATGCATGGTGATGTAAAATGAAAATTGACTCTAGAGCATACTATTGACATTATTTATATCACTCTCATTAAAAAATTAAATGTAAGGGAATATTGTAAACTAATGCCACCTTGGCCATAACCTTTTTACTGCTACATGTACTCAAAATTTAGGCGTCAACTGAAAGTTTGAAATGTTCTCTTTCAAATGCTATCTTCACTTTTCTACATAGTCCCCATCTACAGCACTACACTAACCTATTTCAATGCTGGACAAGTTGTACAGAACTGTTTGCATAAAAATAGAAAATATGGTGGCACACTGGTGCATTTATGATTCTGCATCTGACAAGAAACAAATTTCCCTTGAGATGTTCCTTAAGTTTGTGGATGAGGAAAAAATTGTAGGGTAAAAAAGAAAGAACTGGAGCTTCTTCAATGCTGTATAAAAGCTTATCTAGCATTGGTATGTGAGTGGATGGCTACAGATGGGAATTATTTATACAAAAAAATATATTTTGAATTTAAAAAAATACAACTTGAAACTATTTTTAGCACATTATTTATACAGAAAAATGAAGCCATCATTCAACTAAGAACCTTTCAAACTTTCAGTTGACACCTAAACTTTAGAGCATGTATTTGTAAAAATAATAAGCTATGGCCATGGAAGCAGTACTCTTCAATATGCCCTCATACATTATGCTGTTATTATCTCTACAGCTTAACATTTGCACAGCATTATGTATTGAAAACATTATTTAATGGACCAGAAAAGCTTTATTTTTTGCTACTGCTGGTAATGTAAAAAGTTTTATATATACCATTCATTCTTAATATAATTTAAAATTTTACATTACAAAAGGAACAGTTTAAAAAACAATTATATAAAATTATTATTGATATAATGTCATTTACATCCAAAATTATAAATAAAATTTATGAAACATACAATTTGACAGTTACTCAATTTATAAAACTTAAATTCTTTATTCACAGTAAACTATTGAGAAATATTGTCATCATTCTGTAAACTTTGCAATTATTAATATTTTATATATCACATCATAAGATTGCTCTTACTGAAATACTTTGAAAAATATTTTCATAATGATCAATTAATGGTTCAAATTTTGATGAATTTTTGATTTACTATTGTAACCAATATTTAGGAAAAGAATAAAAAATAAAAAGCAAAAAAGTTTATAAAGTTATTTTATTTGTTTACTGTATGTTGCTAAACAGTCATTAAAATTGCAATTGAATCATTGCAGAAGTGATGCTCAAACTTTTTGATTGGTGCCACATTGTGTATAATCATAGGTAGATGGGCCACAAATATTTTATCTATTCCATATATACTAAAAGTAGGCCTATTTATCATTTATAAGTGATGTGTCAAATATGTTTATATTTGTGGGCTAGTTAACATGTACCACAGCTTGATTTAATCCAGCGGCTGTAATTTTGGCACTATTGTGTTACAGTATAACTAATGTTTTGCTATTTAACTATGCATAATCCCTAATGCAAGAATTTTCTTTATAATAAATTTTTTTTTTTAGTAAAATGCTTTATAAAGTATTTCAGAATGTAACTAAACAATTAGCAATATTAACATTAGACAAATTAAAAATAAGCAATGAAGGATATTGTTTTTAAAAACAGATTTTAAAAATATATATAAAATAAATATGGTGTGTGATATACATACACACACACATTTATGTATTATAAGAGGTGCTCTATCCAACCACCTTCAGGAGTTCAATTTTGTCACTTTGTAACACCAATATCTTCATGTCTGCATTACAATTTACAATTTTTTTTAAACAACAAGAAAAAATAAAAATTCCATTATTTAAAATAATTTAAAATGTACAGGTGGTGCGTAAATTAATCATCCAATGGATGTCATAAAAGTCTACAAGAAATCAAGGATCAAACTTCGATATCTATAATATTTGACTCAGATCTCAGATACTCAATTTTCCCTTTCAAATGCACTACAGGTATACCTCGCCTTACGTCGGTAATTGGTTCCAGGAAAACGACTTAAGTCGAAAAACGACGTATTGTCGAATTTACTTGTCTCCGAATCTACTTGCCACTAGGCTAAACCATAAATTACCAATTCCCGTTCTGTATTTTATTTATTAATATATTTTTAATAATATACGGTTAATAAGGATCTATTTTAAGCTTACAAACAAATAAATTTTAGTTTTTAATATAGTACAGAAAAAAGTAATTTAAATTTACGATTGCGTGTACTGTAAATACAGTATATACTTGTAAATGTATATATTATAATATGATTTTATGTGCTTTAAACATTTTTCTAGTGATATTACGACTTCAATATTTGTGGCAGACAGACGTAAAGTCGAATAAAATGACAAACTTGATTTTTATTTTTCCATATACTTTTTTGACAAACGACGTATAATCGGGAACGACGTAACTCGAAACGACGTAAGTCGAGGTATACCTGTATTTCATTTTTCTGTAAAATGTTGAGTATAAGCATACTTCTTATGTCATTGAATGAATAAAGTCAAAGTAGCTTTACTGCATAGGTATACATGGAAATTACTGTACAAAAATAGTTGAAATTTTTCTTATAAATAAAAAAACTAAATTTTCAGTCTAACTCAACAGTTTGCCTATAAAAATTAAACACTAAAACACTAAAATTTTTCTTATAAATAAAAAAACTAAATTTTCAGTCTAACTCAACAGTTTGCCTATAAAAATTTAACACTAAAACAGTTATTGTTTAACTATAAACTATCTTGTACAGTTACATTTTACAAGTAATACTTTTTTTTCATATAATTAAAAGTAAATAAATTTGCAATTCTGTAATTTTAAACCAGATTAGATTATTATTAAAACTTTTGATTCATAGGAATCAAATTAATTTTTAAGCATACAAACTTAAAAATTTATGTGATCACAACATTTCCTATATTTGATCTAATAAAAATTGAAAAAGAATATAATGCTAACCATTTTACTTCTCTAATTTACAATTTTTATGATTGTAAATAAATATAAAAATATTCAATCATATTTTTCGATATTATTGATAGAGACATACATTTACCATATTTGATAATCATTATATATTTGATAATCATATTATATATTTATTTTAGTTATGTAGTTGTAGAAGTTTTGTTTACTGATATTAAGCTTTTTTTCCCTGATTAAAATAAGAATAAAATCAAAACATGAAAATTTAAAATTGTAGAATTTTTTTAATTTAAAACTCTTTAATTTAAAAAATTTTATCAAAAAAATTCTCAAAAAAAATAATTGTACAAACTTTAAAAATGTCAAAAGCATCTTAAAAATTATGTATGAAAGCTAACAATAGACAATAAAATAACCGAAACTAATTAAAGTCAATATTCTAAATATTTGAAGAATATTAGAATAGTTGTTTAGAAATTAATGTTTTTAAAATTTTTAGAGAGAACAATCTAATAGCTAATTGAAAATAAACAAAAACAAAAAACAAAACAAAAAGAAAAAAAAACAAAATTAAGAATTATCTTAATTTTGTTTTTTTTTTCTTAAGAATTATCTTAATGTTTAATTGTAAAATTAATGCTTTAAAAATGTTCTATTTTGTTCTCAGATCTTAAGAAAATTTCAACTAATTTAATTTTATGTTACAATCCAATATTTAAATAAATGAAATGTTTATTTCCTCATTTAGATTAATATGAAACTTTCTGCAATTATTTTCCTCTATAGCAAAAAATTTTCTTGAAAGAAAAAAAAAATGTTATTTTATACTATATATTTCTTGTTTGTGCTATTTTAAAGAAGTTAATTATTTTATAACTAAAAAGTACTATAATATAATGGAAAATTTAAGTCTAATGCACAAAAAACTTTGAAATACTATATATCAAATAATTGAAAAAGTTATAAATAAGCAATCAGAAATCATTTTCTTATAAATTTAGATTACACAAAATTATAAAAAAATTGAGGATTTCCGAAAACATTTTATTGATTTTAGAAAATTCCTCAGTTTCTCAAGTTAACCTAAATTTAATCTCTCTCCCTCTCTCAATAAAATTTAAAAAATTGAATTTGTGAAAATTTGAAATTCAAATACTTTCAAAAGTCATTTTTATTAAACAGTTATGACTACATTATATTATTTGGATCCTGTATTATATACTTTTCATTTTTAAATCAATGATAGCTGCTAGAACTGACACCATTACACACAGAAATACATTAAAACAGCTTAATTCATAAACCAAATGTTTTGAAAAAGTAGGGATGAGTTTTCACTTGCAGTTAGGCAGGAAGTCTCAAATAACCATTTTTAAAATGTCTTGAATAGCATTATAAATTTTTTTAATTATACAGGACGGTTATAATTAAAGTTGCCCTACTCAGACCTGTATAGAGCCTGTTCTCGTTGACGTATTTTGATGAACCGTGTATATACGTTATATGGACCATGGAAAAAAGGAAAATGCAAAAAATATAATTAATTCAAATTTCTACCACTAGGTGGAAAAATGGTGCATGAAGAAGGTTTTTATTCAAGACATTTGTTCAATGTGCAATCCATTTGCATCAATCACATGTTGAAAGCTCCTTCATATGCCTCCTCTATAGACATGATCTTTCAAATATCCCCACAGCCATACAAACTCTGCCTGAATTGAAAGCAAGCATAATACACCATATTGCTGCAATTTCTCAAGAAACCTATTGGGCTACTGTTGAGCACACTGTAAGGGGCTTTGAACATGTGATTGACACAAATGGATTGCACATTGAACAAATATTTTGAGTAAAAACCTTTTGCTTATTTCCATTTTGTGTTTCTTGTTCTTCATGCACCATTTTTTCATGTAGTGGTAAAAATTTGAATTAATTATATTTTTTGCATTTTTCTTTTCCCCATGGTCCATATAACGTATATACACGGTTCATCAAAATACATCAACGAGAACGGACTCTATACAGGTCTGAGTAGGGTAAATTTAATTATAATCACCTTGTATATCTAAATAAATATCTATTTATTATTCTTTGTGAAAATTTGAAACTTCTAAAACAAATAATATATTCAAGTTTATATGTATAGTTTCCAAAGCTAGGAAATTTGCAAATATATAATGTTATAAAAATTAACTCCAACATCAAATAAAGTATGGTAATTTAATTATACATGTATATAATTAGTTATTTTAACATTAAATTTACTTGAAATATAAAATTTATGTTATTTAATAACCCCAAAATGACTTATAGTTTATTTATTTAATATCGTCATCAAGAAATCATTAGATTTCAGCTTTATGGAAACTTTACTAATAATCGACAGGGAAGTCTCAATGAAAACAGTCATTCATTGACTGAAATGAAGGCTTTTTCCATCCAACAACCTATCATTTAGGATACTGAATCATAGCATTGGATCAGCAAAGAATAAAATGATAGATTTGCTATAGGCTCAAACATAATTACAATGATTAACTAATAGATTTATTAAACTGTAAAAAGAGATGATTTTTGTCAAATCTAAGCAATATATTCTATCGAATAAATAAAACTATCAAGTATATTGTTTAAAATAATTGAAAATCCATTTATCTCAAACATTAATGAAAATAAATATTTTGGCAGAAGTTACTTTTAGGTACTTTATTTGTACATAAATATAAGAAAATTACCTAAAAGTAACTTCACTCCAGTATTTTTTGTACATAATAATTTGTTTTAATCATCAACCTATATTAAATGTGTATACTGTTACATAGTGTATAATTTGATTTATTTTTTATATTGAATTAAACCAGAATATAAATCTCAGAAATGAAAACATATAATTAAGGGGGTTTTTTCTTTATTTGCTAAAAGTCAGGAGAATATATAATTAGTTAAAATGGAGTAAGCAAAGACTCTCATATAAAATGACATCTTAACAACTAATGAAAACATTTAATAACCCGAAGACATCATAAAAGAGCTGAAATGAATTACAAACTGTATACAAACGTGGTTATTTTATTACCTATTTTTCCCACAATGCAATTTTCAATTTTTTTGAAACATTTTCAAATCATTACGTCACACCCACCGATGATGACATCACAATACATAACACACACAAAAATATGAATATAAATTTAGTTTCGAATTTTATATAAAAATATTTCGAAAATAAATAAAATATCTTAAAATATATTNTTTAAAAAATTTAAAATTACTTATAAATTACTAATGCAGTACATTTTTCAAAATTTAAATTTTAAAACTTAACAAAAAGTATTTTAGTCCATATTTTACTGAGTTTCAAAGTTATGCATTTGAAGTCAACAAGTTAAAAAAAATTATATTACTAATAGTATAAATATTATTTGTATTGTATTTTGTAACATCCAGAATAACTTTAAAAGCAAAACAAAAATATGTCATTGATATGTAAAAGCACATTAAAGACTAAGAATAATTTTTTGTAACATTAAGAAATATGAAATACAATTGACTGAAGATAACTGAATTGTCAGCAAAAAAAAAATCATTACTTTTAAAATATTTTTTAGAGTTCTTAAATATTCTCTTAAATGTAAGGTTTCTTTTTACTTTTAGATTCTCTTAAAGATATATTTATTTTTCTTTTATCTTAAAGATCAGATCTCAAGTTTAATGTTAGTCATTTAAATTCCACTGATGGACTCAAGTAATATCTGAATTTTCCTGTAATAGTTGTCCTACATTCTGTTAAATAAAAAAAAAATGCTTTTCCATTGAATTTTTAAATATTCTTATCATACATCTCTTTACATTTCTAATGTATTGTATTTTGCTGAAATGTAAATAGATTTGTCTAGAAAAATATACAGAAACTCATGAAATTTTAAATACTTTGCCAAAATGCATGTTATTATTTGATAATATTAAGTTAAGGAATTATTTATATTTAATCACAATAATATATTATATAGTCTCATATGATGGAAATATAATTTTGACACTCCACTAAAATTGTACAGATGCTGCTCATTATATTTTGATAAAACAGCATTGATAAAATATTCAGATGGTTGCTTTTTTGCAAAATTAGTTCTTTTATTTTTGTAGAGTAAATATCAAATTTTTTGAACTGTATTAATAAATTTCTGGAATATGTGATAACAGATCTTAAGAAACATTAAATATTTATGATTTAATGATATTATACAATTTTTATTACAATAATGTTTGATTCTAAATAACAATGTCATTATATCAAGCAAAGCATTTCAACAATTCAAACAGTTAAGTTTCAAAGTATGAAGACTTGATTAAACAACATTTATATAATTTTAAAAATTTTAATTGATAACCATTTTACCAACGATTTCAAATTGTCTTAAAGAGAAAATTGAATTATTCTTACATTTTAAGATTATATTCCACAAGTGTTTATCTTTAAAGAAATCTGAATAACTGAAAAATCAAATTCATTTCCAGACAGATTATTAGTCAACTATAGAAAATTTTGAAAATTAAAAGATTACACTCAAGTAAAATTTCTTTTAATGTTTCAAAGAAGTTAAATATTCTAACTATATCAATAATAATAAATATTGAAAAATCAAATTAACTGACTTCATTACATTTATTAAATATTTTTCTGAAGAATCAAATAAAAATTGAAGTATGTTTTAACTGAACAAAACTTATTAATTAGGTTGAAAATGTTTGCATATTAAAATATTTTTGTGAAATTAAAGATGTACTTCATTTTTGGGACATAAGAATTGATTACAGGAAGAATGCTATCTATCCATAATATAGCTATTACATTGTACTATCTTTCCAAGAACACTCTTATTTGCATTTAAAATGGTTCTATTGATTTATGTAGAGAGCTTACAAATCAATTTTCAATTAGCACACTTTTTCTAAAATTTACATGCTTGAAACAAACTAGATAATGTTTCAAAACAAAATATAATGAAATTATTATTATGAAAGTCTAACATGGAATTAACTACATCCTGACAACTTCCTTAATATTTTACAAATTTAAATTCATTCATTTTAAGTAACTTTAAAAGAAAATAATTGTTAAATATTTAAAAATTATTTAAAGTCTCATCAATTTCAAAACACAAATCTTTGAAATGTAAGAATTATAAAAAAAAATCATCATGTTTTCTATATTACATGAAATATATTATTAGTCCAAAAGTTTTATTAAGTTAACATGTTAAGTTTAATATAATGACATTGATTAATCTGAACCTAATTGAATCTAAAATGTTGAAGTTTTAACAAACTATTTTTTTAAATTCTTTCAGTTTATATTCCTATCCTTAACTTGAGAAATGTTAAAATTTTTAAATGTATAAATATATTTATGTAATTAATAAAATAAAAAAGATTAGTATTTAGAATCACTGTTGTTATATGTCAAAAATTTACAATAAAATCCTCCTTGTTGGCTCAATAATTGTTAGTAATAATATATGAATAGATTACTATATTATTAAACAGTAAGTTAAAATATATAAAAAATAATATTTTTATACTGTAATTTATTAATGTATTTTTTCCTCTTAAAACTATTATAAATTTAAAATAATTATCAGATAGGGTAATGGTCACTCACTATTATTTTTCAGAATATAATCTTAATTATTTTTTATCTACAAAATTAAATCTCTTACTAATAAAACAAATTGATGGCATTTGAACAATTACATTTAAATGTAATGATTTATCTCTGAATAAATTTTTAATTAAGTACTAATATATGTTAATATATATATAACAAAATTTAATTTAAATATGTTCAGATATTTAATAAGGAGTATGACTATACAAGTTAAAGAAATGAGAAAATAACAATTTAGGAATACAAAATATATTAATGCATGCTTGAAAAACTAATCAAAAGTATTTACTTCTGTTACAAAGATTTTAATCTAAAATGTCTTATTAAGCATTCCTAATATTTTTTGATGCCATTTGCACTGTATGTGTTTAACATCAGTTATTTAAAATTATAACTTTCATAATAGGTTATCCTATATAAACAGAAAAGTATAATGTATTTTTTAAAGCCTTACTTATAGTAATAAGTAAGGCTTTAAACAGACTAGATATTTTAATTAGTTTGAAAAAACAGATATGAATAAACTCATTTGGCCTTAAAAATAAAAATATTATTATAAAAAAAATCAATGATATAATTACTGCTGTTTTAAAAATGATAAGTTTTAAATTTACTCAAAAATTAATGAAAATTAAATTATATAACAACTATAAAACCAAAATTTAATATCTTACTTTGAACACTATTTTAACTTATTCCTTATAGTTTCTATGTTATATAATATAATTCTTCAAATACTTCAAAATACTTTTCAAAGCTTAAGTAACAAATACTTTTCAAAGCTTAAGTAACAAATACTTTTGCACATCACTAATATTTAAATTAAGTTCACCTAGCTTCTGAGTAAAATTAAAAAAGCTTTATTCTCATGACATTCAATAAGGATGTTCCAGAATAAAATCAAAGCATAATTTGCAAGATTTCAGTTTAATATTAATGTAGAAAACTTCAAATATTTGCCAGAACATTGCTTTAAAACTGTAGTAACAAAAGCAAGGATCATTTTTATAGTAAAAATGTTTAATGAGCAAAATTTAAATTTAAAAAACAATCCTTTGTTGTTAGTTTAAGATAATACATATTTTTGTTTTATTAAAAAAGTAAACCCAATTGTCTTTCTCTTTTATAAAAATATTGAATGATGATTTTTTTTATTAATAAATTATATTTCCCATGCAAATGATTATGTATTAATTAGTATAATTAAAGGGTAAAATATATTTAACAACATAATCACTAATATTATTAAAGAATTTACATGGATTCTTTTAATTACTTAATTCAGCATGCATTCAAATCAAAGGAAAAACAGGTTAGATGAATTAATAGCTGGTGATACTATTGAAAAAAAAAAAAAAAAATGATGGAAGAGCTGACAAGCAACAATTACTTTTATTACATGAAGTTAAATCAAAATTTTTGTTAGTTATATAAACAGTTATTAATCTGAACTTGCAGATTTGATTTAAGAAAATTACTCAACTATTCTTTGAAACTATTAATTAATAATAAATTAAAATTTTTAGTTAAACAAAATTTAATGATTTATTACTAATTATAAGTTTGTCTATGATTCAAAATGAAATATTAACTTCAAATTATAAAAATAATTAGTACGTTGATTAATATTCAATATTCATAGTTTCTGTAATATAACATTAAATGCTAATACATATCTACAGAAGACAACATTGAATCAGTTAAGATTTTATACTTTTTAAATGCATTAAACTTAATTTCAATATGGGAAACTTTAAAATAATCAATTATTATTTATCAAGAATCAGCAGAAAATAATGCTTTAAATTTATAAAAAAGGGAGGAAATTAATATCCAGCATTTTGAAAATAGCAGAAATACTTGACATTCAGTAAAAAATTCCTCAAATCTATCCATAATATACTTGAAAATATCCAAAAATAATCTATAACATCCCTCTTTGCATTCCACATGTGGAGTTCAGCACTCCATTTATAATATGAATACTGTATTCTTCCTATAGCATTTCAAAAATTCAAAAATTTTAATACTTTCTTTAAGTATGAAAAATAAAGTCACTACAATTTTAGCAAATGTATCAAAGTTTCTATAAATCAAAAATTTTTTGAATGCTATGAATACGTTTTAATTTTTTAAAATTTCTATCATATTTAATCTAAAAATGTTTAAAGTTAAAATACTTAAGTATTAGACTATAAATCAGCTAAATTATAATTCAATATTAATTAAAGACAATTTTTTATAGGAAAATAACTAAATCAAATCATTCATAATCATAACAAGATTAAATTTTTTAGTAAACTTAATCTTTTTACATTCAAATTCAATAATATTTCCTATTAACTTTTTCAAAATAACCATCTTCCTTTCTTTATCATAATTTCTTAAGAAGCAACTCTTTAATTACTGTTTATTGTAAAATTTTAAAATATTTATTGGTATACTCAATTTAATCAAACTAAATTCCTACATAATTTACTATATTTATGTTATTCTAATATTAAATATATATTACAGTAATTAAAACAATAGCTTTCTTAATTATTTTTTCTTATTCAATAGGCTTGAATTAAATATCTACATAAATACATTTTTTAAATATTGTAAAGCAATTTACTTTGTTTTAATCATATGATCGAATTTTTTAATTTTGAATTTAACTGTTTGAATTTTTATGTTAAAAAAACATACTATAATTAATTTGTGTTGGCTTTTATCCAACAAAATCCCAATTTTCTAGCTATTAAAATAAATATGATCTGGATGCTTATATAAACAAACATAAATTTTCAATACAGGATAAGACATTAATTTTTAAATATATGTAAAGAAAAGTCACCTTATAAATGAATTTTAAATATATTTTGTAAATATTTAATACAAAAATAATTCAACCGACCAAAAAGTAAATTTCTGAAAATTTGCAAATATATAATGTTATAAAAATTAACTCCAACATCAAATAAAGTATGGTAATTTAATTATACATGTATATAATTAGTTATTTTAACATTAAATTTACTTGAAATATAAAATTTATGTTATTTAATAACCCCAAAATGACTTATAGTTTATTTATTTAATATCGTCATCAAGAAATCATTAGATTTCAGCTTTATGGAAACTTTACTAATAATCGACAGGGAAGTCTCAATGAAAACAGTCATTCATTGACTGAAATGAAGGCTTTTTCCATCCAACAACCTATCATTTAGGATACTGAATCATAGCATTGGATCAGCAAAGAATAAAATGATAGATTTGCTATAGGCTCAAACATAATTACAATGATTAACTAATAGATTTATTAAACTGTAAAAAGAGATGATTTTTGTCAAATCTAAGCAATATATTCTATCGAATAAATAAAACTATCAAGTATATTGTTTAAAATAATTGAAAATCCATTTATCTCAAACATTAATGAAAATAAATATTTTGGCAGAAGTTACTTTTAGGTACTTTATTTGTACATAAATATAAGAAAATTACCTAAAAGTAACTTCACTCCAGTATTTTTTGTACATAATAATTTGTTTTAATCATCAACCTATATTAAATGTGTATACTGTTACATAGTGTATAATTTGATTTATTTTTTATATTGAATTAAACCAGAATATAAATCTCAGAAATGAAAACATATAATTAAGGGGGTTTTTTCTTTATTTGCTAAAAGTCAGGAGAATATATAATTAGTTAAAATGGAGTAAGCAAAGACTCTCATATAAAATGACATCTTAACAACTAATGAAAACATTTAATAACCCGAAGACATCATAAAAGAGCTGAAATGAATTACAAACTGACAGTTATTAATCTGAACTTGCAGATTTGATTTAAGAAAATTACTCAACTATTCTTTGAAACTATTAATTAATAATAAATTAAAATTTTTAGTTAAACAAAATTTAATGATTTATTACTAATTATAAGTTTGTCTATGATTCAAAATGAAATATTAACTTCAAATTATAAAAATAATTAGTACGTTGATTAATATTCAATATTCATAGTTTCTGTAATATAACATTAAATGCTAATACATATCTACAGAAGACAACATTGAATCAGTTAAGATTTTATACTTTTTAAATGCATTAAACTTAATTTCAATATGGGAAATTTTAAAATAATCAATTATTATTTATCAAGAATCAGCAGAAAATAATGCTTTAAATTTATAAAAAAGGGAGGAAATTAATATCCAGCATTTTGAAAATAGCAGAAATACTTGACATTCAGTAAAAAATTCCTCAAATCTATCCATAATATACTTGAAAATATCCAAAAATAATCTATAACATCCCTCTTTGCATTCCACATGTGGAGTTCAGCACTCCATTTATAATATGAATACTGTATTCTTCCTATAGCATTTCAAAAATTCAAAAATTTTAATACTTTCTTTAAGTATGAAAAATAAAGTCACTACAATTTTAGCAAATGTATCAAAGTTTCTATAAATCAAAAATTTTTTGAATGCTATGAATACGTTTTAATTTTTTAAAATTTCTATCATATTTAATCTAAAAATGTTTAAAGTTAAAATACTTAAGTATTAGACTATAAACTATCTTTCCAAGAACACTCTTANTTATAATGATTATCAATTTTTAAAAATTTTCCCGTCAGGCATTTCGAAAAGGAAATGCGATATGTGAACTTGACCTTATTCATTCGAGTAGCCAAGCACAAATGGCAGGTTATTAATCATTCTTCACTATAGTCTGCCTTGATATCGGAGCTGCAGAATAAACTGACTAAATAAAATGCCGATATCGTTTATATATATATATATTACGCTATATTCTTATATTTCTTCCGCAATTCAAGAATCTCACTACACAATTTTAAAATATCACCGTAAAAAAACCACCATATTTTAAAAAATAATAATAAATAAATGGCTACTTTATGTAATAAATTATATACACGAAAACTATATTTAACTGATCAAAAATATATATATATATTACCTCAATTTTTGACTCTTTTCTCCGTTGGGTTTCCTTATTTGTGGATTAATACTTTTAAAATTATTTTTATTGGCCTTATTTAATTCATTAAATTCTTCTAAATAATCGTTAAATCCAAATACAGGCATAGGCGGCATATTTTTTGATGTACTAGTAATTGAACTGCCGCAGTATCCATTATTAACTTGTTCTGGAGTTAATTTCTCTTCTAGTCTATTCCGATTCTAGAAAAAAATAACAAAATAAATAATAAAAAAAAATGAAATAAAAATACGTTCTTAAAAATTACCACGGGAATAAAACTTAGTTTCATAATTGGTTTACACGCCATTTATGTCATTACTACTCTTTTGTTATGATTTACTTTAATGATATGCAAATGGAGAATGATAATAACTTCCTCTGTGTACATAAGCTGTCCTCCAGTGAACTCTAACATGACAATGACCCACTAAAACGGTTTTACGTTCTCTAAGATTACTCATTGATGTTTACATTTATGTGGAATTATGTCAGCTGACTCTGGAGGGGAGATAATAAATGACGTATAATCTGATAAAGGGTGCTAGCGCTTCGGGAACTTTTTATTTACAAATAATAGCCTATTATTCGGCATTGAAAATTATTTTTAATGTGAATATTCGTATTAAAAAAATGGGAATTTTTTTCTGCTATTAATCTAGTTACGCGGATTCCTTTTTGGAAGGGAACAAGAATTTAGAAGGTATTTAAAACTGTGGATCGCCGTATAGGTTGAGAAGATAGAGGAGACATCTCATTTGACCTTTCATTGTCAACTACACTGCACAACAAACAAAGAAAGCAATCGTAAAATCATCCAAAATCATCAATTTTCTGTTCGATATGAGCGTTTTCGTGAGATTTGTAACGAGAAATTGGGCTTTAAAATTCGGTGAAATTATCTTAACGTTGATATCAATATATTTTTATCGATATATACGACAGATTGAAAAATCGACCAGTTGCACCCCCCTCGTCGGACGGAATGAACCAGGTCCGTAGTCATGGAAACACCGTTGGGTGTTACGGCCATGAGGCTCGGTAAGGGTGCGGTCGAAATCCCGGAGGGTGGCTTTTCTGTAAGACTTGTCTGGAGCCAGTAGTCTGTGACGGTTAGCAGGGAGCACTCTTTGGGGAGAAAAAGTTCACTTAGGCACTGCAGAAGAAGTCTCGTTATTACGTCGATAGCGAAAATATTTTCTTACAGAAACACCGACTTTATTATTTATATTAAAATATCAAATCTGGCAAACATTAGGTTTCGATTATCTAATGTAAACAACCAAGGAAAAGAGGGGAAAAAAGAAAGAAGGAACTAGTATATAATCATGAGAAACGTGCGCAGTATTTTGCCCCACGGGTAGAACTAACCTCGCTATCAGATTACTTCTACAGTAGGGACGGTCACATCCTCGAGCTAAAAACCCCTCCCCCTTCTTGTCCACCTACACTAAAATACAAACTTGTTTCTTCGACCAAAATAAAATTTATCTAAAAAACCGATCAAATTGTTTCGTGTTAAAGCCAACAATTCGTTAAAGGGATAAATTTTCCTTGTAGCGCGTAGTCTAGAAGCTAAAGTTTTTCTGCCTGAATGAAGAGGTAATAAATTGTAAGAAGGCGATAAGAGGCAATGCTTTTCAAGTTATTATTTGTTTATATTCATCCTTCATCACGACAAGTTAACAAGAAACGATAAGAAACCGCCGAGTTATAAGAATGAAAAATTGTACATTATGACAATGACCCTGAATAAATGCTTTTCCTGGTTTCTCCATCCTTATCAATTTTACATCTCATTATTACAGATGATGGCGGCAGATAACAGAGATTTATTATTTTTATTCACGTAAAATCGCGGATAATAATACTATTTTAAATAATTTAAATAATAAAATTTCCTTTCGCGTATACAAATAGTTTTTAAAAAATTCGCCGATATTTCTCGTAATATTTTACGATTCACCTTCACATAGGGTCGAACAATGTAAATGAGATTGTCAAGAAAGAAAGGCCAGTCTGTAGTTCGATCGATTAAAGCTGGACTAGGGCACTTTATTTAATTGTCTACCATTTCCATTGCCAAACTAGCTCTTACTTTAGCCACCTTGTCCTCTCTTGAAAATTTGTCTACTGCTTAGTTGTTATTTATGACGATGTCACGTATAAGTGATGTTCTGACATGAGCCGTAATCCATATTTGATATGTCACGACTGCTACCTATTATGATGTGACATATTTCTATTTACTTGAAATTTTTATTGTCCTTTAAATCATTTATATAAAAAGTCCAAATGAATTTTTAACGATTATACGAGACAAAAATGTTGTTGATGTATCCGAAATCGAATTATTGATCTAAATCTATTTAAAGTCGGAGCATTGAAAGCTTTTACAGGCGGATAACATTTAAAATATAATAAATTACTTTAGTTTTCAATTAAATTTAATTAACAGTTGCATTAATAAATGATAAGAAGCGCGTTATTTAATAATAAAACTTTAAAAAATGATTTATTATTATAAAAGATTATTTACTTTAAAAAAAAATGGGTAAAAATAATTTAATCTGATTTAATTACAGTATAAACATATATATTAAGAGAAGCTTAAACTAATTAAAATAAGAGATAAAGCATAAATATAAAGACACGGTTCGATCAACACACAACACAAAGAAAACGTAAACAAAATGACGCCATAGTCAACACATTGGATTATTATTATTATCAATAAAGGAGAGAGTTTATTAAAATTGACTACGATAACAATTTGTATTTACTATAAGAGGCAAGGTTAACGTAAATATGAAATCATAAGGGAGCATTGTTAAACACGAGTCACGAGGTAGATATTAATATTTGCCGACATAATCCCATTCATAAACCTGTCTTTGAATCATTCAGTGCTACGACGTAAGAGAACACGTGACAAATGACGTATGGTAGGAGTAGGAATAAACCAATTAAATTTTCATTTTTGAACATTCATAAATCAATAATGATAATCAGCTTTAGCATGTGTGTGTCAGATGAGTAGGGCGATGTCGGGACGTCGGAGGAGTTTGGCAGCGCGTTACGAGTAATTAAAACGTTAGGAATTAAAAGATATATCGGTATTTTACGTCTTTAAGTTGCCATTTTGTCGACAAAGGAAAGTGTATGCGAGGGAGAAGGGGAGGAAACTAAAAATCCATAGATCAACATGTGGAGTATGTCGTGTTCTTTATCCTGATTGGTTGTGCATAGTACGTCGAATATAAAATTGTCAAACTGAACGTTAGAGCGAGATTGCAGTTGTGGAGACGGTTGAAGTCGGTAATATTTTGTCAGTTGTGTGTGGAACGATACCAACCAAAATGGACTACTTACCACAGGCGAACTGATACGGCAACCAGTACAGTCACAAACTGGTGGATGTACGGCAAGGATTCCTTTCGATAATAACAACTTCATACTTTTACCATAATGACGAATACTCCTTTTCCAATCTTTTGCTGTTTCTCTTCCGCTAACGTACTGAAATTCGTTGGGGGTTAACCACATATCTCTATACAGAATACAAGGCCCTTTAGAACCCTGACACAATTTCGACAGATATAACAAACCGTTGTTACCACCGCATTCGACTTCCAATACCACGTTACCATCGTGATATAAAGGCCGTATATAATCACTATATGGATTGATATTAGGATGACCTGCAGTAACAGGACTCAAGACGTTATTAGACGAACTCTGTCGGTTTCTCATCGTTGTGGACAACAGGAGTGCACCGATGCCAGGCGACTGTCTCCAACCCCTGACGTGACGTCATTGACCCACTAGGGGATCCAGGGGTAGGGAAACGGTTAATGAGACGATGTCACGTGACCGACACGGGGAGCGAGGAGGCAGGACATCCGTATCCGTTGCTGTCGGCAGATAAACGGGTCACGTGACAGGAAGTTCGCCCACCCTACATTTGTAACCCAATGGATTCGAGTGCACCTTGGAAATTTTCTCTTTCTCTCCCATTTTATTTTATCTCGACTTGGCCGAAATGGCGTCCAATTGATTTCGTTAATGATAATTACAATTTTAATCACTTTCGATTTCTGCCCCTTCTAAAATACTCTTTTAATTATCGGCGCGTGACGACATTCTATCGATTCGTTTTAATTAATTAACACATGGCCGTAATAAAATTATTCAAAATAATTATCATTTCATTTTTAAAATATCCGTAATAAAAATTTCATTTTTTTGTTTTTTTTTTATTAAACGAAAATTTTAATAATTTCAAATAAATTATTTTTTAATTTCCGCAAAAATATCATTNTGTTTATGGAACAAAATTAATTATTAACGAATTAAAATATATAATACAGTTTTTTTAACGCTGTATTTGCTCTTTTTATATTCTAGGGCATGAAAAAGATAAGTGATCCAGACTTCTGTCGACTTTCGAGGAAGGCCTGGACCTGGCTAAATGGCTATATTGATGTTATCGGGCATAGATAAAAGGATACAGCATAGATTTCAACAGGTTTTATCTAAATTATTTTGATATATTAAAGAAAAATCTAGCATAAATAAAGGAGAGTAAGAGTATGGAAAAGACTATAAACCATTATATTATAAATTATTTTAAAACGTTTATCTATTTTATAGACAAACGTCGTGAAATATTCCGTAATAAAATTATTCAAAATAATTATCATTTCATTTTTAAAATATCCGTAATAAAAATTTCATTTTTTTTTTTGTTTTTTTTTTATTAAACGAAAATTTTAATAATTTCAAATAAATTATTTTCTAATTTCCGCAAAAATATCATTTTCTTTTTAATATCGGAACGTGGCGTGACAGACACTTAAGAATTATGTTAAAGTTGAAAGGGAAGATTGATTCAATAAAGATGGCAGTTATGAGTAGTTGAGAGAAAATAAAAATCATAAAAAATCTCCGTCTGAGTGGAATGACAACATAAAGCAGTTTTAAAGCTATCTGTTGATATCTCGGTCACATTTGGATGTGTTCCAACAGTTCACCGCCACGCAAATTATTCAAACATAACCTCAGAAAGTGGCTTATGGAGAATGTAAAACAACTACGTCACATATCGCTGACTTTAAATCGATTCGAAAGAAAAATGGTTCGGGGAAAACAGTTTATTTTTCTTTTCCCAACAGTACTTAATGCAAAATGATGATAATGGCTTACGGGGCGTTTATAAATGCATATTTATTAAACAATATTATTCATTTTTATTATTTAAAATAATCAGGTGGCGCTATTAAAAAAACCCCGTCGGTAATTAGATACCATAACTCCCCCTATCGCAATTTAATTATTTTAATTTATTTAATTATAAAAACTTTTTTTTAAAACTTAATTTAAATAAGAAGTTTTAAGTCGTAGCGAATATTAATGACGATTATTTTCGTATAGGCGAATAAAATTAAAAATGTGTTATTTTTAATCGATTTTAAATCGAGAAACGTAGTAGACGCTATACTAATAGAACAAAATGTCTACCGGAACGTAAATGCGATTCTGGTCGGCATCACTGCCATCTAGTAGACATCGCTCGAATATGGTGTATTTTTTTTTTTTTTTTTTAAGTTTGCTCACCTAATATATATGGCAGCGAACATAAAACATATTTTCGGACGTGTAGAAAGTTTTAAGATATGTAAAAGAAGTAAAAGCGACTGTTTGGAATGAAAATGGCTTTTGTTGTCGACTTCGACCTTCTTTGTGCAGTTCTGAAAACAAAGAAAGGTCGACGACCTTTCAATCAACTATAGGTGATTGACGGAACATCCAGCGGTGAGAAAAAGTCCCGCTGATGATGGTTCTTCGTGTGATATTAATTTAGATCCGGAAAGCAACCTCATTTTCCGATTTTTCATTTTCAAACGATTCCTCCTTTTTTTTTATTTTTCGCATTTTAGTGATAATTTATACAAAAAACACATATGAATAAAAATCTATTTACAGATTATTGTTATTCTAAATATAGTAAACTCGATCAGTATTGCATTGCATGCACTTTTAGTTTGGAACAATTCTATTTAAATGCTTTATGAATATAAAGATTTTTTAATAATTTTTTATATAGGATGCTGTAATTCTATTGACATAATGTCTGGAGAAGTGTATAACGGAAATGTTATTTTTTATATGTGATTATCTTTCAAAAAACAGACTATTTTTCTATTTTCTCACAATAAATTATGTCTACATTCTCTATGTTTACTGCTTGATTAATTATTTTTGCAAATCAATTTATGTAAGGAAACATTTTTTGTAACATTATCTATGTAAAAATACATATTTTTATACAGTCTATAGATAATTTATTGAAATATTTTTCTTATAGAACGTGTTTAGAGCATTCAGAAAGATTAAATAGTGCCGAAAGTCAATAAATTAACTTTATATTTTAATATTTTCTCAGTAAAAGAAATTAGTAAATTAAAAGCACATTTTTGAATATGAAATTCATTAAGCGTATCGAATATATTCGTTAGTTTACGTTCATAAAGTACAAAAATGTATGTTTCGAATTGTCAGTACGTTCATTTCACCGAAATAATTAAGTCGAAGGTTTATTATTACAAACAGAGCCAGATAGAGAGAGTGCCAGCAGGTTCGTGTGACTTAAGCCTAGATACAGAGGCCCCAAAATTTAATTTTTTTATATAAAAAACATAAGAAAGTAATGTAAATTCTTTTGATAAATAGTAAAAATATCTGCTTTTATTCATATATATTGTAGCATACATATGCGCCTGACAAGTTAGAGTCCAGGGTATTGTGTTGCTTCCATTGTAGAATTTATTACATGAAATATGAATTTCATATGATTAATTTGATACGTGGCATCTATTCGAAAACTATTTTACATCTGCAGATTCTATTTTCACGCGAAAGTTTTCACAGAATCTCGCATCAGTGGAACACATCCTCTTTGATATAACAAAGGGAGGAGTACTGATAATCCCTATATTATCTTCCTAAAAAAAGAAGCTCCGAAGAGCTTCCATAGGTTGAAAAGAAGATCAATCAATTTTGAATTGATTTACGTTGTAGAGAGGCCTCTAGTTCTTAAATATTTATTTAGAATGCATACAGAAACAATGAAATGTGAAAATGTTACTTTGGAACTGAAAAGAAAGAGTTTTCATATCAGTGGCGCATCATCCTACGGGCAAAAAGAGCAATTGCTTCATTAACAGGGGACCCCAAATCAATCTTTTGTAAGAAAATCTTTCTCCAAAAAATTCTCCCGAAGAAAAATGTCCAAAATCAACACTGTGCTTAGGCCCCTAATTCAAATTTGCCTTTGCCTCATAAAGGTATAAAGCGNAAAAAAGTTCTTTGTATTAATTTTAAAATGTTTATATCCATAAAAAAAGAAATAATTTAATTATTTAAAAGAGAAAGAAAATATAAAGATTTTCCATTAATGGATTTTATTTCATTATAACGTTAAATAATAAAATTTAAATGAAAATTAGTTAACAAATCGGAAGCGAAGGAGAGCGTCATAAATTGATAGAGGAGTAACCTGTTGATGCTGTTGTTGTCAATAGATAATTCTTCTATCCCTTGATAATAACTCTCTTGTGAGTCAAGTTGTATTCAGTGACAATGCTAATCGTAGGAAACAGGAATTCTTATCAACCATTTGATCACATCAGTATTGCTATTCTAGAAACATGGCCATAAACAGACGTTAGTTCATCGATCATATGCTACAACATCAGATAAAAATTTCTGCTTATTGTTAAAGGATCTTAACCGTTTTACCGGTAACCCCTTTAATATTTCACAAACTTTATGATAATAATATCTTTTCTGTCCTTCATTTACGGTTACTTCATTAAAATTATACCGAATTTTCGTGACGTCTTTTAAAAAGTTCCGTAAGAATATTACCGTAGTAATTTGTGTTTGCTATGTTAATAATTATCACGATATTAACTAATTTACATCGAATTTTATGATTATTACGGTCTTCAATTAAACGACATCAGCTGTGTGTGACGTATTAATAATAACTATGACGCAATAGTCGTCGTTTTCCGGTTTGTGTAACCACGTGGTTTCGGTAATGATAAATGGATACGCTTAATGGAGAGAATGAAAGTCTATACAAGCTACTAATTATAGTAATTGTCGAGATGTTTATCAATTAAATATGTGAGAAGGTGAAGTTTAAAGCGTTATATACATATTTATTATTATGAATTCGATAACTTAATTCTATTTAAACATTACTCGTTTAAATTTAAATGTAGAAAGTAATTAAGTTAAATAATCATTAACGCTTAATTACTTTTATTTTAAATTGGTTATTTCAAATCGTAAAATTTATAATTGCGGTTTAATGCCGTTTTATCGTTAATTGCGTTAATTAAATTATTATGTGATTTTAATTTTATGTTAATTGGATTGTTAAAATATCCTGTGATAATCTTCTTAATGTGTGATAATTTATTATTATAGATTACGTATAAATTATAATGCAGAAATTCTTTAAATTGTCAGCCGTAACTCTCTTAAACGAGTAGTTAAATTGTTATATAAAATATTAAATTATCGTAATTCTGATTTGAGTGATAAATACTGAGTTATTCATTTAATAATCTAAATTTTATCGAATTTAATTTAAATTATGCTTGATGTAATATTAATTGCATTAATCGTGGGTTCATCGTCTTTATAATAATAATAATAATAATAAAATACAGTCGAAATTCTAATAATTATTACTTCTAAACGGCGGCCATTTTTTTCGGTAACTTTTTTAAAGATAAATGCACGCAAATAACCTCCAAATTAAGGACACCTCCAAACAACGGACATTTTTTATGTCTCCTTCAGTGTCCGTTGTTCAGAGGTTTGTCTTGTTATTTTTAATGTATAATAAATTAAATTTAGTTATATTTTTATATTTTTCATATATTTTATTCATTTTTTATTGTTACAAATGGAGACAAATTGTTAAAGGAGACAACTTCATGATAGCATCATGTTGTGATAATTAATAATAAATATATAAATATATTTTTATACTGTTATAAGATATTTTTATATAAAATCAAATAGATAATATTTTATTTTACTTTATTTTTTTCTACTATATTTATTTATTATTAATATTTTTTTTCCTTTTTTCTTGAAGCTGTTCTCTTACATTTTTGTTGATGATATATCTTTCTTCAACTGAATTTTTGACAATAATATTTGACAAAATTTTTGTCAATTTTTGTCAAATCTTTTTGACAGCTTTTTAAAATAAATCTTTGAAAACATTTCAATAATAATAAANGGAGTGTGCCAGATTAGTTGCCGGATTATTGAAAGCGTGTAGGCTTAAAGCCTGTATACAGGCAATGAATTACGTGACCTGTCACCCTTCGGTACTGATTCTTTTCGGAGTACAGCCTGTACTGTTTTTGTTATTGTGAAATTAAGTACAGTAATACATTAATTGTATTTTAACTCTTATATTTAATGCTACAAGTTTACTGTATGTGTTAAAAAAAAACTCATAGATATATTACATTGGGAAACATGCCGGATCATTGACAGACCAAACATGTAATGGAGTACATGCCATATTCATTCCAAAAAGAAAGATTTCTTTAAAGAAAAATGGCCGCCGTTTAGGGCCTAGCATAAATTTTGTATAATTTAACTGAATTTTTATACAGATTTTCTTCATTTAATTCCATCTCCGGATGCAAGTTATATTGTGCAGACTTTTCTTGCTGTTTAAGAAAACTTTTAATAGTAAAATTTCTTTAAATGTGTTGATAAAATTTAATAATAAGCTAATCATCAAATTAAATATAAATAATAAATTGTATTTTTGTGTGTGTGCATGTGTATACAATATACTGTATATATATACTGTACTTATGTATGTACTATACATGTTTATATTTGAATGAGACTTCATTATATTAAAAGCATAATTATACATAATTAAATAATTAATGTTTATTTAATATGGTTTCTAATTATTGTTTTCTTCTATTTTTAATTATTAAAATTATATTGATAACATTTTGAACATTTAAAAATGTAATTTATCTGAATTAATTGAAATTCCTATTAATTTTAATTTGTTAAATTTTCGAATTTTATTTATCTCTAGTCATTATCTCATAAGCATACGAAATCAAAGCAAGTGAAATTAAAGCAGCTGAATAAACTAAACTACTTCAATAAACTGTTTTCTATTTGAAAAGGGTATTCTATTCATTCTACCACTTCTTTTCAATTTATTCATGGTGTATTTTTTCCCTTTCTTTCCATTATCTAAAAGAAAATATATTTTTTCTTTGCCTACTACAAAGTAAATTGTTATTAACTCTTCGTTAAAAATGAGTGCACTTAATGTAGAAATAAAAACTGAATTTACGAAGAAATATTTCCGATTAAACAGCGAAAAGAAATTTAATTTTTCATTAACCAACTTTATTATGAATAAGTAAATTTGTTAAACTCATTTAAATTGAATTGATTAGAATTTACTTTCATATATTAAATTCATTGGATAATTATTTATTTATTTAAATAATAATAATTTAAAATAGTCAGACTTTCCGACTCTATTCTACGGTACGTGCTTACCGTAATTCCCTCTTATGTAAGTCTATAATGTAGCTAACTCACAAAATTTTAACCTAATATTGATTGTTTGTAGATCTATAGTTTGAGAAACAATTCAGTTTACTAAGGAAGAGCTAAATTCTTTGTGCTAGAGGGTCTTTAAGCCGGATGGTCAACAATTTCCAGGCCATTAGTCCATTATTCTCTATTAGACAATGGAAGTAAGGGAGGGGTTAAATATATAAATAGCTACTTAAGCATTTATAAGAAAGCGATATTGTTAATGCTGGTTTATCTAGATTTATATCGTGTCAATAATTTTCTATATATTCGAAATGAAATTTTAATTCGATTGTCGTGAACACAAATTTGACCCCGATAATATACAGTAGACCTCCACCAATTTGTATGACACGCGATGCTATTAAGGCGTGACAAAATCGACATATGTTGAGCCTTTATGTGTTAAAATTCATATTAAACAGATATTTAAAAAATAATTTTCTTTAATATAAACATTAGGGATCCATTAAGAATATATCAGAAAGTCTGATGTTGTATCAACACTTCAAAAGACCCTATCATAAACATTAATAAAGCTCGGAATGTTTTTCTTTGACATCTCTGAATATAATTTTGTTTTTTAATATAAAGTCAAATCTCGATATAGCACCACTCTCATAGAGCGCCGGTGAATCCTGTCCAATGGATCTACCACAAAATCATTGTAAAATGTCCTTTTACAATGATTTTGCATTGTAAAAGGTCATTTTTATCGTCAAATTACGTGACTTCCTCTCTCCAACTTCACTTTGTAGACATCATTGTTCGGGATACTTCGGTTTAGCGCTACATTCGGAAGAATTCTACTTCATTAATTTACTTATTCTGTATTTAATAAACCCAACTTAGATTTCATCTGTATGCTGTTACTGTAATAAATCATTCTAATTTTTAATTTATNGCTTTAAAAATAATTTTATTTAAGTTATTATTACTGAAAAAACTATACTTTATCCACTAAACCAGGTTTATTTATAAGTTAGAAGAGCAATTTCTCTCCTAGCACCAATTAAAGTTGATTTTTTAAACTTCTTGTTTTAAATTATTTATAAATTCAGCCTTAAGACGTTGTATTTTTAATGTTTGTACAATAATTTTAAGTTATTTACTTTAAAAAAAATGATAGTGAAGCTGAAAGGAGATGAGTATCAATTGATGCTCTTCTTTCCTATAAGATAAATAAATGAATAGTAAAAATAAACTATCCTTAAAAATAAAATAAAATAAAATTGTTTACTTGATTAAGATTTAATAAAATAAATATATTGGTTCAATTTCTTTCAATAAATAACTCTACTTTCAAGGGAAAATGTTTTACAGAAACCGAAGGAATTGCATTGCTTTCAATAAAAGAATGGAGGGAGACATTTAAGAATTGGCACCCTTTTAATAAACCCTTTTCCCGAATAAAAAATGTTAAAATTTCATGATATGTTTTCAAATAAAGCTATTGCTTTAAAAATATAAAACGAGCTCTTTTATTTATTTTTTATAAGGAATATAAAAAAAGGTGTTGATCATTTCTTTCACGTTAAAACATATTTGATGAAAATGAAAATATTAAAGTGAAGCTTCTATCTTTGTATATATAACACGAGGATGCTTATGGTGGTGCAGCATCCCTTTGATACCACAGTTTTGTTAATTTAAAATAAATTTAACTCATAACCTGTAGGTTAGTTTTAGATAATTCTAAGGTAATTGAGTAACTTTCTTCGAAAAACAACAAAGGGCACGTGCCGGTCCCCGAATTTATCTCGAGTAGCGATTGTATTCTCAAAATTCTGGATAAGCCACTGATATATAACATAATAAAATATAATAATACGAAACAAAAATTCTAGGTTATTCAGTCAGTATGTTAACGTTTTACATTTTACCGTAGGCTACAATTGAGGATTCTAGTCTTTCTTTATTCAGTAATACACTACTGACTTTATGGTCATATAATTTTATCACCTCGGGGTATAATTTGTTTCCAGATGTTCTTCTTTTGTGTGATGCGTTTTCGTGAAACAAGTTTTAGAGATTTCATTATCGTAATTTGAAGCCTTTCAGTCAGTGGCAAAAAAAAATTTGCTATTGGGGAAATTAAAACAAGAGAAAGGAATTTTTCCCTCTTTTTACTATTGAAATATTTAAGTTCGAATTTTTTAAATTTTATTCTAATGTTGCACAATCTAATCTCTAGTATCTTGTTCTTTTGGTAGAAAATAGTAATCTATTATTTATTTTTTTGCTTTTATCTATTTATATTAATAATATTAACCATAAAATTCCTAAAAACTAAAATTATTTTCTACAGAATTTTTATAAATTTATAAACTGATAAATAATTAAAGTTTGAGGAATCTAATAAAAGAATTTTAACTATTAATATAATACTGAAAATGAATTATAAGATCTTTAACGAAATTATGTTTATTGAATAAAATAAAGCGACATATAAGCAAAGGAGGTGTGCCCTTACCTTTGTAATAAATAAATAAATCAAATAAGCATTAATATATCTACATGTATTATTTGAATGTGACAAATACACATGTACAATATCTAAGAGTTTACTCTGTGTACAGTCTTGACGTAGTTTTACAGGACGTTCTAACTCACCCCTGAAAATTTCAATTCTAGTTACGCTACTACATACCTATATAATGGTTACTGATTGTTTAAATTTTTATCTGACCTTATACAGGTCAGATAAAAATTTAAACAATCTATAGTGCGTTATCCTATGGGCAAAAAAAGAAATTGCTTACCAAAAGGACACCCCAAACAAATCTTTTATTAGAAAATATTTGTCCCAAAATATTCCCCGAATAAAAATGTCTGAAATCAACACTGTACAGCATCCTCCTAATTCAAATTCACCAGGGCCAACAAGCCACTGTAAACAATATGATTTTTTTTACTGCGACATTTTCAAATTACCATATTTAAAATAAGAGATTTGGAATTGGAGAATGTTATAAGCGAAGATCTATTCTTACCCCACGATATAATTTAATATGGATATAAATTATTATATATGCTAATTCATCCAATGTTGATTCGTTATTAAGTATCCTATTAAAAGATATCCTGTCCATGTAAGAGATTTTACTATTTATCACGCTGTTCTATTTATTTTATTTAATAATTTTTTATATAGGATGCTGTAATTCTATTGACATAATGTCTGGAGAAGTGTATAACGGAAATGTTATTTTTTATATGTGATTATCTTTCAAAAAACAGACTATTTTTCTATTTTCTCACAATAAATTATGTCTACATTCTCTATGTTTACTGCTTGATTAATTATTTTTGCAAATCAATTTATGTAAGGAAACATTTTTTGTAACATTATCTATGTAAAAATACATATTTTTATACAGTCTATAGATAATTTATTGAAATATTTTTCTTATAGAACGTGTTTAGAGCATTCAGAAAGATTAAATAGTGCCGAAAGTCAATAAATTAACTTTATATTTTAATATTTTCTCAGTAAAAGAAATTAGTAAATTAAAAGCACATTTTTGAATATGAAATTCATTAAGCGTATCGAATATATTCGTTAGTTTACGTTCATAAAGTACAAAAATGTATGTTTCGAATTGTCAGTACGTTCATTTCACCGAAATAATTAAGTCGAAGGTTTATTATTACAAACAGAGCCAGATAGAGAGAGTGCCAGCAGGTTCGTGTGACTTAAGCCTAGATACAGAGGCCCCAAAATTTAATTTTTTTATATAAAAAACATAAGAAAGTAATGTAAATTCTTTTGATAAATAGTAAAAATATCTGCTTTTATTCATATATATTGTAGCATACATATGCGCCTGACAAGTTAGAGTCCAGGGTATTGTGTTGCTTCCATTGTAGAATTTATTACATGAAATATGAATTTCATATGATTAATTTGATACGTGGCATCTATTCGAAAACTATTTTACATCTGCAGATTCTATTTTCACGCGAAAGTTTTCACAGAATCTCGCATCAGTGGAACACATCCTCTTTGATATAACAAAGGGAGGAGTACTGATAATCCCTATATTATCTTCCTAAAAAAAGAAGCTCCGAAGAGCTTCCATAGGTTGAAAAGAAGATCAATCAATTTTGAATTGATTTACGTTGTAGAGAGGCCTCTAGTTCTTAAATATTTATTTAGAATGCATACAGAAACAATGAAATGTGAAAATGTTACTTTGGAACTGAAAAGAAAGAGTTTTCATATCAGTGGCGCATCATCCTACGGGCAAAAAGAGCAATTGCTTCATTAACAGGGGACCCCAAATCAATCTTTTGTAAGAAAATCTTTCTCCAAAAAATTCTCCCGAAGAAAAATGTCCAAAATCAACACTGTGCTTAGGCCCCTAATTCAAATTTGCCTTTGCCTCATAAAGGTATAACACGCCACTGTTTCATATTATGAATCATTTGTATCCAGTTCCGTTATTTAAAGGTTGGAAATAAAATTATTTGTATGCTACTTCTTATATTACTTTTTATGCTGATATATTTTTAATAATAACAATAATATATCACATTGCTGTCATACACATTTAATAATAAAGTGTATGGTTATGGAAGACCCTTAACCATGCATGGCGAAGTTACGGGGACACAGATGGAGTTGTTCTTCAATATCGGCGGGAAAATTTATTAAATTATGAATCGAAAATATGTATTATTTGTAGATAAATAAATACTTGTAATTGTCTATAGTTCTTAGAGTGATCTTTATCGAAAAGGTTCCGGGATTAGTGATCGTAATCCTTGTCCCCCCACGATCTTTATGTCGTGCCCCCAAGGAATAGGCTCTATCTCAAGGTTGTAATACAGTAGCGGATTATGTTCCTTTGAGGCCCTAGGCGTAATTTTGTTATAAGATCCTTTGTGTAAAAGTGTTTATTTTTATATTAAAAAGAGGCATATGATTATTTTCGTATGTAGACTATTCTGCTTCACTTTTTTTGAAATTTTCGCAAATATTATAAGAATTGAAGCATTTTAGCTCAATGTTAATTGTTATTTACTTAAAATTAAAATAGGAAATGCCCGAAAACAATAGATTTTCATTTCCAAAACAACAAGATAGTCCCCAAAAATATAAAAGAATAACAGCAAACAAGAAACAAACATTTAATACGTTTGATACGGCGTACTTTTAAAAAATTTTTATATTGCGTGTAGTCACGGTGAAGTACAGTACATGTACTGTACACCAATCATACTATTAGTTACGTGGTGAAAAAAAGATCCATGGGTTATACTTAAGCGATAAGAGAAGACACGATTGCACGAAGACTTACGAGTGAGTTTACTCTATTTATTTATATTATTATTTTGCAATATATATATGAATTTTCAAGTTATCATTTTGTTGTTTTCAACAACAGATTTCATAATAATTTCATTATGAATTTTTCTACAAATATGATGAAACATTTTTACTGTTAATTATCTTTATCGCTCTTAGGTGTGGCACCCAAACATCCTCTTTAATTATATAATATAGATAATATAATTTTTTTTGTATTATATCATTTCTTTTTTATCTTCTTATTATATCATTTCTTTTTTATGTAAACTGACATTAATTTTCTGAAAATTTTCAGTATTTAACTTAATTGTCATTTGAATATTACAGAATACATCAATAATATAGTCAAACCTCGATATAGAATCACCGTTTGTTCACCTCCGAAACTGTCACTAAATCGAATGTGATGCTAAACCGAAGGACCTGAAATAAAAAGAATTATATAAAGCAATGAGTTGTACAAACGAGTTTGAAGTTTGGGAGTTTGTAAGTCACGTAATTTGGTGATAACAATACACTTTGCAATGCAAAATCGTGCATTCAGTGACTGACAGAGGTTCTATTTAACATTTAAGAGGGATTGAGTATTCATTGGCGTTTATGAGGATGGCATTATATCGAGTTTTAGCTATATTATTTTAGTTGTGAAAATTTAGAAATATATACGTGGAAGTGAATAAAATAAATGTGTTATATGATTTGAACCATTCTTTTTGTATAAAATTGCTCTTTATGTATAAATATCTTCATTAATTTATAGGAAAAGAAAAAAATAACAAAATTCACGATAAAATTTGCGTCAGCTTTATAAATATTTATACTATTTTATATTATTATGTCGTTAATTTAGTGCCGATATCAATTAACAAGACGTAAGGTCGTCAGAATAATATATATTATATATCAAATTGACGTCATGTAGACGTAAAAGTGTACCTTACTGTAACAAAATGAATGTACATTTTATAAATTTATAAAAATTTAATCACAGCCTTATCATTTTAGTGAATTTACAGAACATTACACGAATTTTAATTAATTAATTATACTGCAAAGGCCTGTAACATGTTCAATATGGTACATATGGTAAAGGCAAACATTGACCACACACCAAATACCCAATTGCTTAGCAATATTAGTAGTAGCGACGTCAGAAACGTAACAAGAATCTCCGAGTTCCGCGTCACGGGGGCCCGGAGGGTCAGGGGTCCTTAAAGGAAGTTTAGGGGATCTAAACTCAGCTATTTCGGGTTCAAAAAATTTCCTGTTTTACCGACTAGCTTCATCTTTCTCGACTTTACAGTTTATACAAAACTAGACTTAACTTATTTGCATATTAATAGAGGAAGAAGGATCGTTAAATACGTTCACGTAATTTATTCGGAATTTGTATACAAATGAAGAATTTTTAAGCTGGAAAAGTTTCGGCATTTTAACATTTTTTTTAAGTTACTAGAAATCTAACTTTCAACATTAGTATTCAGTCAATAGCGCAACACCCACACCATCACCGAAAATACCCATTTTGCAGTTAAAAAATGGGGGTGTAAGCGCTCGTTAAGTAGGAGTGTTTGGCATATATAACACGAATAATAATTAGAATTCAACCTTACGGTACGTAAAAAGTCACATAATCGATGTTATGTTCTGGCCACTTTTAAAACTGGAAAACCCGACTACCCATTGGGAAACAGGTTGAGCGGGCCTCACACTCGCTCTGGGAAAGTGAAAAGGACTTAGGAGGTCGTGAGACTTTCTAACCTGGAGTCGGTGGTCCTGCTGATTTAGGTTTTAACAATTAACATAAAGTTCGAATCGGTATCATTTGATTTACAGCGCAGTAAAGTTTGTTCTCGTGAGTTTACAGCCAAACCAAACTATTTAACTTGTGTAATTTAAATAACATATTTTAGGGTTTTTTCCCTGGCATATAAGTATGCAGACCTATTCATTATTCCGATATGAGTGTCACGAAAGTGAAAATTTCATTAATAAAATATTTGGACAGTTAATTACACTAGGGTTATTAACCTATTTAGTCTGTGGAAACCCTAAAGGCCCCCCTTCATCATGCCGAAGATAACTTTGCACACTCCTACTTCGAACTAATATTTAATTAATTATTGTTCACATTATGATTTTAAATCATTTAAAGTAGGAATAAACAATAAAGAATTCTTTCGACTGCCAAATTCTTAATGGTTTGTAATAAAAATAAGCCAAACTTCCCTAATCTATAAAGGTGTATTATTGAAATTATTTATGAAATATTTCCAATTTTACCTGTATAAATTGATATTTAATTAAATATTTTTTATAAAATAAATTAAATAGATGGATATAACTTATTCATTTTTCAGAAGTTTAAAATAATTTCAACAGCCAAATTTTCTAAATTTATTTATCGATTTGGTCAACACATCATAGGGGCGGGCCATTTTTAAATATTTAAATACTAATTAATATAGTTNATGTATATGGGAATGGTAAATATATTTGAATATAATGATCATAATTTTAATTTTTATATATTTAAATATATAACTTTATTCAGAAATTATTTTAGTATATTAATTAATACGTGGATAACCTTTGTAACCACATGTATAAAATTGATATAATCTTTTAATTATTTAAAGACTCATTTAAATGTATGAAATTTGTTTCTGTTATGGACATAGTACAGCTGATAATCTTTTTTCGGCACTCTATTCGTTTCCAAGTAATGCTCGGGGGTGATGCCACAGCAAGAGGAAGAAGGCTCCGATCGCCCTCTCCTTGCTACTGTCCTGTTGACACTTCAACATTCCATTCATGATCGGGGACAGAAGTTCTAAAATTCTTCGAAATTTTACCGATACAAAACTTGGTCCGTGACTCTTTTTTGTAAATTAGGCCATTTCTGTATAAATTTCCTTATTATCTAGCCGTAATTTCCGATTATATTCTCTATACGTAAAGCCTGCAATTTATACGATTGTTGGTAAAAACATTTACTTCGTAAGAGAAATACTTCAATAGTTTAAATTTCCATTTTGGTTTTCCATTATTTGCCAGGAAGACAATAAAAATCTTACAACCTTTAGGCTAGTAAATTTAAATATCCTCTTTATATTGAAGTATATAGCCCATAGGCAATAGGACATTCCATAGATCGGAATTTTCTTTATAAAGACTGGCTCGATTCTTATATAGAGAACTCACTCCTCAGCCGGTTCGTTGGTCATACTAACTCCGCGTCATGTTACCATGGTAACAATTGCCAGTTGTCCAATCCCTCGACGGCCCAGATGTTGTTGCCATAGTAACAGTAGTAAAGTCGGTTCGGTCGGTCGAATCGGATGCCCCTAAATCGAATTTTATGATCTGATCGAGAATCGATAATATTGGGGTGCAAGATTCGATCGAGTTCAGCTGTTTTCATCATAATCAACTAACTTCCTAAATTAATAATAAAGGTTTAAATCAATTATTTAATCTTTAAATCTATAATGTTTAGACGAAGTTTTTAAAACAAAAAAAAATTCCACGAAATTAAGTTATATTAATTACCGTTTATAAGAGGAAAACTGTAAATTATTTATTATTTTTTAGAAGGTTTAAATTTATTTAATAATATTATTATTGAATTAAAAGATTTAACTAGTTTTACATATTATTCACGCGATTTAAACCGTAATTCCCTCTTATGTAAGTCTATAATGTAGCTAACTCACAAAATTTTAACCTAATATTGATTGTTTGTAGATCTATAGTTTGAGAAACAATTCAGTTTACTAAGGAAGAGCTAAATTCTTTGTGCTAGAGGGTCTTTAAGCCGGATGGTCAACAATTTCCAGGCCATTAGTCCATTATTCTCTATTAGACAATGGAAGTAAGGGAGGGGTTAAATATATAAATAGCTACTTAAGCATTTATAAGAAAGCGATATTGTTAATGCTGGTTTATCTAGATTTATATCGTGTCAATAATTTTCTATATATTCGAAATGAAATTTTAATTCGATTGTCGTGAACACAAATTTGACCCCGATAATATACAGTAGACCTCCACCAATTTGTATGACACGCGATGCTATTAAGGCGTGACAAAATCGACATATGTTGAGCCTTTATGTGTTAAAATTCATATTAAACAGATATTTAAAAAATAATTTTCTTTAATATAAACATTAGGGATCCATTAAGAATATATCAGAAAGTCTGATGTTGTATCAACACTTCAAAAGACCCTATCATAAACATTAATAAAGCTCGGAATGTTTTTCTTTGACATCTCTGAATATAATTTTGTTTTTTAATATAAAGTCAAATCTCGATATAGCACCACTCTCATAGAGCGCCGGTGAATCCTGTCCAATGGATCTACCACAAAATCATTGTAAAATGTCCTTTTACAATGATTTTGCATTGTAAAAGGTCATTTTTATCGTCAAATTACGTGACTTCCTCTCTCCAACTTCACTTTGTAGACATCATTGTTCGGGATACTTCGGTTTAGCGCTACATTCGGAAGAATTCTACTTCATTAATTTACTTATTCTGTATTTAATAAACCCAACTTAGATTTCATCTGTATGCTGTTACTGTAATAAATCATTCTAATTTTTAATTTATTTATTAAACAAGAATAACTTTTAATTCTCAAGCATTGTCCATTTAATAATTATTATCTACGTTCATAATCCTTTAATTAAGCAGGAATGGATTCCTGCCGCTTGCATCTTCAAGCAAAATCGTGATGTGTCTGCACGTTGCTGTATCAATTGTAAATTTGTGTAAATTTATATTATTTTTACAGCTTATAATCTAAGTAATAAAGTTCAAAGTAATTATTCATTCACATAATATTCCTTCATACAACAAAATGGGGATGTAGTGTAGCATATTTTGTTAATAAGCAAATAAAAGAACTGATAAGAAAGCTTCTTTAACATGCAAAACGCGTTTTATTTTTTATAATTTCTATGCATTCTAATAATAAATAAAAACAAATAATACATCAATACAAATTAATAAAACTGTATTATCTACGGGTAGGAAGGGGGCCTATAAAGAGGGGTATGGGAAAAGTCCTTCTCTACGTCCCTGCTCATAGGTGACCCCGAAGAAAACTTAGGGCTTGTACCCTTATAAATTAATGTTATATATACTAATAAAAATTAAAATCTTTAAGAATGCTTTTTATTAATAAAGAAACCTTGTATGTATTTCTTTATTCAAAATAAAAAAAAAAATAAAAAGGACTTGGCCCCCTACAAGCTCTCAATGTATATGGGAATGGTAAATATATTTGAATATAATTACCATTCTTCTAATTTTAGTCTATTTTCTCTTTCGAATATTAATAATATTATAAAATACAACTTGCTTAATAAATATTATATTCCACAATAATGATTTTATTAAAATTTAGAGAAAATTAATGATTTCTTGTCAACTAGAAAGAATATGAAGATCGGACAATAGATGGCTATCTTTAAGAGGAAATTTAACTGGCTAATCTTGATCGTAACACGTAAAATGTTGTTTTGATTATTTTTCAATATGTTTTGATGCATTTTATTATTTCTTTATGACGAATCACAGGTTCTAAAGCGAACTATTCAATTTTTGGCAAAATTACTAAGCGCCAAAGATAATCCTAAAATCGATACAAATCCTGTTCTAGATTCAACATTTTCGAATGAATTTTAGTGAAAAATATAGATTTTTGGATCGATTAACATCTTTTTCATTGCAGGTTGAATTTATATATAATCTTAGTACTCATTACGACATAAATTTCGCCACAGATTTATTTGTTTTTAAGAGTATTGCAAGCAATTTTTTAAAACGTATTTATTGACATTAAAGTTTTGTTTATTACAAAAATATTTTAAAATATTTGTTAACAACATTACGGGAAGTTTGTTTTGATTTCCGGTTTGATCCGGATATACGTTTCGCATGCCTGGAATCGTCATGATGTTCGCTTTCTGCATGGGACAGCACCAAACAGCAACAAAGAGAGCTTTTCTAACTCCATATCAAGCTTAATAACTTTTCAAGAATACGTAAATTTCTTCACTAACTTGTACAGAGTGGTGGCTTTGATTTATATTAATTCTTAAAAAAAAAAAATAATAATAATTTAAAATAGTCAGACTTTCCGACTCTATTCTACGGTACGTGCTTAATGATTTCCATATCTTTCCGGGGAATAAAGCTCGACTAGTTCGTGACTTCCACAAGGTCATACAGTCTCTGTACTGTACGTTGAAACTGCAAAATGATATCTAAGTTACCGCTAAAGCTTAAAGGTTACGTAATTTACAGATTCCTTAATTATTTTATTATAAATACTTGGAGGCAAAACGGATAAATCCATTATAATTTGATGTTATGTCGCAAGAACAAATTCTCGAATTGAAACCTAATTGTTGTATTTTGAATAAAGTTAAGTAAACGGAAAAAATATATATATATGCCCGAAACGAAGGTAGTTTTACATAAAATAATCGAACTAATCTCGTTAGTATCGTTGAGACAGAGCCGGTTGGGGATATTTTGGCGCTTCCGGCAAGAATCAAAATGGCACCGAACTATCACCGTTATTTTTGATTATATTATACATGAAATGAACCCGCGGCACTCCTCTGAGATTATGGCACCCCCTAATATCGTTATCCGTTTTATGCTGTGCCTCGGGCCTCCTCTGCATTTGAATGTTTTGATTATTATACCCATTGTTATGTAAATTTTTTTTATTTAGTATTTTCGTATCAAACAAAACAAAAGAAAATTATTATTAATTCTATAAACATATTTTAATCAAATTCATTTTTAGAATAGATTAAAATACAGAATTATAAATAGTGGGCATTCAATAAATAAATGGTAACAAAGCATTAATATATAAGTGTAACCATTTCTATAAATGAAACGACTGAGTTATAAAATTATTATATTTATAATAAATTGTTCAATTATTACAAAATATCAGATTATTTATTAGGTTTTTTAGATTAAAACTATGATTTTAGATTGAACACCATTAGGCAAATTGAGTTAGAAGCAAAAGTAAGTTATAATTCTCTATAATAAAATAATATGGACCATCTGACCATAGTAATTGTATAGCGTTGGAAAGGATAATCACTTTCTTATTGATTTATTTTTACATATTTTCTGATCCATATTTTCTTAAAATTTATTCTTTTAAACCGAAAAATTATTATAATTAAAATATTCTATTCTGGTTAGAAATTGGCACAGAATCCATTTTTTTGGGGGGGAGCATCGCATCATCGTTCACGTTTCTCGCTTGATAAAGACCTTAAATGTCATTATTATATCAAATATTGATCAATACTCGAGAAACTTAATTCTATTATATTATTAATTAAAAATAGAAGAGTTTTGCGAACATTTTTAAATTGTGTAATCACGAAAAATGCTTTTAAAAAGTGAGTTTTCGTGCAGAGTTTTGAAAATTACTTTGGCAACGGCAAGATCCGTTGTTTGCGGGGATTAGTTTAGAAAAATGTTCACAAGTCAGACAACTCCGAGCCGCGCCAACCAGGTGTGGTCAGGCTGCGCGGCGTCCGGGCGGAAGCCCGTAGGGGGTGACAGTCGGCAACCCCGTACAGTCGGCAGTTCTAGCCTGCGGCACTAGCGGGAGCGACAAAATCGTTTTGCACCCGGGCGGAAAATATCCTTGGCGCGACCCTACTCTCCTTACACTTAGTCACTAGTTTTTCTACGTCTACCTTACTTATTTTTCAATTTTTATACATAAATTTCATCATTTAAACCGTTTCCAGTAGCAGAAAACATATAAAAATGGCGACGTTATAACGGGAACATATCTCGGTTTTAGTTTCTGTTACATTCCAATACGTGTATCGTCTTCAATTTACAGATATAATTAACACGTAAACTTTAAAGGATATCGAGGGATTATTGATTTAAAACCAATTTATAAAGATGAAATTTTTCATTTAATTTGGTAAAATGGGATTCGGATGAAGCGCCGCCGTTCACGTTTAAGGTGTACAAAGAAGTCGCTCCCGATTTTCCAAACAAAAGAACAGGTGTCTTTTCGTCGACGTCGCTTTCTGGGAAAAGCTTACTATCGGGATTTTCCGACGCTTTTCTATCAATTCTCGGAAAGTTTTACTGTACTTGCAGTAATTGCCACGCTGTTTTCTAGGCTAAGCTTTCCTGTGAATAATGGTATAAATCATTTGGTCCGAAACGGAATGTAACAGAAACAGCAAGCCATACCAAACAATGATGCAAACAGCTAATGCTAATTAATACTCTAATGAATAGAATTCGGTACAGTGTTAATTATTTCATTAATTTTATCATTTAATTAAAAAAAAGAAAGAAATAACTGATTAAATATGTAAAATAAATAAATTAAAACCTGTGTGTAAACCGGACTCACGGTACCGAATATTTTTTCCGGTTTAGCAGGTTTCTTTTTAACACAGAAAATCGCTGCCTTCCGAAGAATTCTTCCCGCTTAGGCAGGTTTGCGTTTTAAACAGGTTTTACTGTAAAGTATGAACATTTATGTAAGTTATAATCCCTGGTGTTTATGTACTAAATAGTCCATAAAAGATTCTTTCGGTTTCTTCACAGTAAATTGAGTTCGAATTTGAAGTATCCTCCTGTGAATTTTTCTAGAATAAACCGGTTTTAAATACAGTACACTTAACAAAAGGAAGTTGTATTTAGTATACAGATAAGAATGAAGTAGATAATACGCATTGACTTAACACATCAAACTACTTGTTTATGAACTAATAATTAAGATTCAAATGCTTTGGCACGAAGAAAAGTGTAAACAACTAGATTATTTTTTCTAGAACGTTACAGAATTTTTAATTTTAATACTGCGAAATGGCCGATACAAATTTCGTTCCATCAAAACTTTATTTAAAAATTAAAGATTTATTTTAAAATGTTATTTTTAATCCGGAATAAAATTTATAAAATTAATTGCGTAAATGTTTCGAAAAATATTTTTAAAAAAGTTAAATTCAAAAAATTGAAGCCATTTATAATTTATATCACGTGAGTCAAACGCCGTAACTGCGATGTTCACGTGATTAATGCGTCATCTTCCGGAATGTTCTAGAAAAAATAAAAAAGTATTCAAGTTTGTAATTAATGTTCATCGATCATTTTAAAATATTTATTTTTTCTTCTTTTTTAATTTAAAAGAGAAAATGTTTTATTATAAATTAGATTTTAAAATAATTTTTAAAATAATAAAGTTTTTTTTTTTAAATATTTTTAGACATGTTGCCAGTCTATAATTAATATTTTAAAAATTAATTAAAATAAACAATAAACAAAATAAGAAAACAATTAACTTGATTTATATTAAAAAAATAATTTATTTTTAAAAAGTTTCAAATATCTCCTGTTTAAATCTTATTTAAATACGGATTTTTATATAAATAAAATATAACTCACACCTCTATTTACAGGCAATTTAGTTTCGTATAAAGATTTTAAAATGATTTAAAATTAATATATAATTTAAAAGCATTTATACGCTTTGTTCTTAATTAATTCCTATTTATTTTTTAAATACTTTACAGTCCAAAGTTTCCCAAATCGCCGCTCGTCTCCAGTTTTGCGCTTTGCCCTGGGGTAAGCAATGAACTAGAGAAACTCCACTTAAATGCTCTCAATCAAAATCATTCAAGTAAACGACTTTACAACAAGGGAAACTCCCTTGCTAAATTAATTCAGAATAGACAATTTGAATTTTGACGGAATTCTATTATATTAATACTCAAGTTAAATTTATTATTGAATACATTATTGTTACTTTAACTTTCATTAAAATAAAATTTGCGTTTTTTAAAATTATATATATATGGATTTTATAAACAGTATTTTTTAAAAATAATTTATATGCAGTTATTTATAAGATGCGGGATCAAGTTACATGATACAAGCTCTTCGAAGTCTTCGAGTACAAGTAAAAATAACTTGACAAAGTCTTAATTCATTATATAATTAGAAAAGTCTCTATTTATCTCAAAATTTTTTAAAATAATTTATTTATTCTTACCAATTGTATAGTAAAATTCGAGAACACGGCGCTCGTCGCTGTCAAATTATCTAACTTGTAAGCATTTTTAAGGCTCTAATTTCGATCACTTACATTAAAAATTTCCATTTTTATCGATTAAAGCTTGTTTTAAAAAATTATATAATATTCTACAACATATTTCCCTCCGACAATTCAAATTATAATAGGTAATAGTATAAAAACTGCAGCACGAACTTAGTTAGTAATCAATTAACCCAAATGACAAACCTTATGAATTAATTTTCTTAGTTATAATTGAGAGTAACGACGTAAAAAACGTGTAAATATATCTAGTTACAACGCGTGTTATCGAGTCGCCACGACGACGCGTCAGGCGTGTCTCTCGCGATTCCTCCGCTCCAGACGCGTCGTCGTGTCGGCCCGATAACTGACAAATATCGATATTTAAAAAGGAAAAAAATAAAGAGATGTTACTTCTATAAATATATTCATAAATCTCTACAGATGCAGATTCATAATTCTTAAACTCGTGTAGCACGTGTAAGACCCTTCCACACACCAGCTACACAATAGTGTAGTTTAAAAATTTGAATTTTTCTGTTGTCATCAAAGGCTTGCTTGTTAAGTTAATAAATTAATTAAAAATTAAAAAATTGCAATTTAAAATTTTAAAAGCGTAGAAGGAACTAGCGTATGAATAGTCATACACCGTTATCAAGTGTTACTTTGCAGTCGAGTAACGTTTAGGTCATGTAAAGAATGTATTTGTTTTAAAGTTTTCGTAAGTAAAACAGCGATGGAATAAAATCAAATTTTTCTAGTCCACTGTTTTGTATTCGTACGAACCAGTTTGATAGTTTATACAATTGCCTTTTCGCTTATACATTATTTAACACGTTAGTGCAATACGAGAAAAGGAAATAAACGTATATTATTACATTACATAACAAATGTATACGTTTATTGTAGAACAATAAGTATTAAAACACTTAAAAATTATCTTATTTAAAGGATAATTGCAATTTATACATTTTTTATTCTACTTTAAGAAATTTCACTTTCTTTGTTGTTAAAATCGAACCTTCAATAGCGGACACCTCTAAATGCGGCCATTTTTTTTATTTTGAAATGCTACAAAAGAATCTACAAACAATGGCGATTTTTTATGTTTCCGTCAGTGGCCGTTGTTCGGAGGTTTGACTACAGTTTTTTTTTAATGTGTAGAAATCAAATATACGCCATTCTCCACAAAAATTTAATTCTAATTTTAAAAAATTATGTAAGATTTTAGCTTAATGCATATCTTTTAAGTACCCCTTTTACAGTATTTATAGGTTACAATCAAACCTCCGAACAACGGCCACTGATGAGAATATAAAAACTGGCCGTTGTTTGGAGGTTATTTAATTTTCTTATATATTTTTGTTCAAAAAAAAGTTCCCCCCAAAAAATGGCTGCTGTCTAGAGATGCAAAGCTATTCCAAGATTACAATATTTTAAATTTTGCTGCCATTATATTCTTATTAATTTATCTTTTATTATTTAGCGAATATAAGAAAACTTTCAACCGTAAATATAACATTGTACTTCATCATTTGTTTGTTTGTACGGTGCCATTACAATCTGTCTTTTTTTGTTGTCAGGTAACACCCTTCTAGTTTAGGGGTACGAAGGGGATTAAACGGTAGAAAATAGAAGAAGTCCCGCCCAATGAGAATCAAACCTGAACCCTGTTGATGAAGGCTCACCTCGCCATCTGGATGACTTCTGTGATACGAGATTCGAGATGAAGATACTTATTTACATATTATTTTGAGTTCTAGACATGATTAACGAATGATATATTTTTTAAATAAAACACTAGTTTAAAATATTATTGAAACATAAGAAATAAATTTTAATAGCAAAAAAAGTTAAAATAGTATAACCATACCTCTGAACAACGGTCACTGACGATGACATAAAAATGGCCGTTGTTCGGATGTGATCATTATCGGAAGTTCGACTGTATTTTACATTAATAGTAAAGTCGATTATGAGATAAAATATGGCTTTGCATATCATTTTTCTAATTATATTATTCGATTCTTCTAAATATTCACAATTGAAAAGGCTGTATCAGTGCTGCTCCGATACAGAGGAGATCTAGCAATATGAGGGCTTCACGAATAACTCATTACGTTTTCAAAAATACTATTCAAAATTTTTATTATTTTCTCTATAATATATTAGAATAACAAACAGAAAATTTAGAAATTTAAAACTCGGAGCCTGTTTCCAAACCTGTCCTAGGTTCACAATAGAAATGCCGGGTGGTAAGTTACAAGGCCCGACATATCCAGGTCAAACTGCCATAAAAATTTTTGGGGTTTTGACAAGGGCTCGAACCGGGTCCCCCGGAGCGGTAAGCTGATGCCTTTACTGCCTCAATTAATCCTCCTCAGATACGATGAAAATTTTTGGTTTGATCGGTTTTAAGGGCAGTTAACAGTTAAAAAGTAACGAAGAATTAATTAGTTCTTGGATAATCTATTCAAAAATCAAAGAGGCAATTTACCATATTTCATTGCAAGAAATTTGGAGCCAAATCTAAAAATATACGTCTTGCTAATGACGGATTTTATCTCAAATGCCATCATGCATGAGAAATTTATATTAAAAAATTTAACCTGTATAACAATTTGGAAGTAATTTGAATCGTGAATAAAATCATTAGCAACTAAAGACAAGTAGCACGAAACTTTAAAAAAGTCACTGGCAAATTGTGTAATTCGGGTTACTTAAAATAATTTAACATGCAACTGAATGTAATGTAGAGTTTCGTGGAAAAGTTGTACGAGCCAGCAATGTTAACTTTTTGTACATAGCATTTCTCGCCAACTTTGATCCGAGTTTTATCTGAATGTCTTTACAGAATCAAGGCTCCTCCTGTACACATTGGTGCAAGAATTTAAAATGAACTGACATCTCTGGCATCTGAAAAAATAATTCAATGTATTTTACATCAAAAAATTGTCAAATATTACTTAATAGTATCGGTTGAATCACCTTTGTTACAGTTTTTCATACAACCGTATTGAAATATGTAAAACTTTGTTGGTTTTTTAAGTAGTGATTCTAAAGTTAGACCTTACTAACACTTTTCTGTTGTTGTTATAGAAAAATCATGCTCCAGATGAGGATTATAAGATCAAAGATTTGACAAATGTAGCAATATAAGTGATATGTACTGTACAGAAGCATTCTATGCATATCTCCTGTCACAGTTTAAGCTCTGATCTTCCTGATGATATCAATTTTTCATTAAAGAAGCACGTTTTTAGTTATTTACAAAATTGTGCCATTTTCTCCTATTTTTCCTATTATTTTGAGATAAATCTTCAAAATAATTATTTTGAGATTTACTTCAAAATAATGAAACTGAGCCGAACATTTGAATGAATCTTGCCGATTTTTTCGGCATATTCTTAGCTTCTGTAATCAAGTTTTGACCATCAAATGTGAGTATTATGAATGCTTTCACCTGAATTTAACGTAAACGGAAATGATAATCTCGCCGAGGGCGTTTTATCTATTAACCTTGACAGTGTATGTACACTATAAAAAAAAAAAAACATGCACAGAAGGTCAAATTAGTCCTATTCGCAACGAGTGAAGTGATGTCATTTTCTGATGCCAGAGCAGATGGTGCTACGCTCCACGGGGGGTTTGAAAATTATATATTTTGAATAGCAGGATGTTGAAGTTAATAATGTTGTAAGAAACAACAACTAACTTATTATATATTTATTAATTCAACAATATATGAATTATATTGGGCTTTCGTAGTTTACAATCGATGGATTTCGATTTCGAGACTCAGAAACCTAAACAAGTCATTAAAATAGTTAGAAACATTTTGTCGCCCGGCTGGCGGCGAGGAAGCGAGTCACACTTCCGTCCAGGGAACCGTAGGTTCGATCCTCGCTCCGATGCCGCCCATCCTTCGATCGCACATGTGCCACTGACCACCCACCGTGTCCAACTTTCGCCGGTTTCGTAGCCCAGCGGGTGATCTTGACCGTTTTAAGGGCTGCGGCACCGCAATTTCACTTTAAAAATATATGATCCTCAGCTCAAAATGTAAAAGGACTTCTCAAACAGCAATTCGTTTCATTTAAAAATCGATTGGGAATTATTTATTTATTAAGCAATGTATGAAACGGTATATAAACACATTTAAATCCAATTACAATGATAAAACATTCATTTTAAACTCTTTGTATGCCCTCAAATCTTGAAATTTCGTCCACTTCTAATTAAGATAGAAGGTCGAAACTTGATGATATCCTAATCCGATGAAATTGCATTTTACTAGTGTTTAGATGTAGCCTCACCCCGAAAATATAAAATTTAACCATAGTATGTGTGTTTAAATGCACTTTAGTGATGTACGGGGATGATGGGGAAACCATTCACCACACCAATTTCGAAGAATATGACCAATGAAAGAGGGGTTTTTTAAAATTAATTTAATTTAAAAATATATTAAAATTCTTTCTTTCTTCTTCCTCCTGTGGTGGCTTGAAGTTATTGCGTGACATCTCCAACTGTTGACTTTTTTTTAATCTCCTATTTACAGTATTATTTACATTAAATTATACATTTATTCCCTTCCTACAGCCTGTGTATATACAAATTTTATTGAAACAAATAAATGCTTTCTACATTAATTTAAGTAATTCATATTTTATCATAAATAAATTACTTTTAAATGATAATTTATGTATTTGATAACTCTAAATTACTTTGTCATCAATTTTTAAAGCAACATACGTAAGCCATAAAGTGACTTTACACTTAAATCGGCGAGGTTCATGATCAAGCAACGTGTGTACATAATATTCATGTAAAAAATAGAAATAAATACAAGAAATTTCTTTGTATACAATTTATTGATATTAATGTACGGCGTATAATTATAAATTACTAAGCTAACTGTTTAATTGGCTCCAAATATGCGTGTATAACTCTATCGACTGATTTTACTAGCGTGTGTTTGTCTACCCACGCTTAACTACGAACACCTGCTTCTTTCTTCTTTCGCCGCTTGCCAAATTATCTTTGCTTAGTTCTATTATGAACTCACTCTTATTTGTTAGACATTTATGCTATTAGATTTATTTATTTTTCTCATCTATATGTAGAATTACACTAGTTATATCCTTTTAATTGTTTACACTTCGAACAATAAGAATTACCTGTATTTATATATTAATCCCACTCGTATATGAATAAATTATATTAATTTTTAGAAAGAAAGCATTTCGAGAATTTTCGAGTCGCCAAATTTTCGTGTAATCGCGCCAAATTTTCCCTGGCGGCGAATTGATTGAAGGAAACGGAAAATTAAATCTGAAATTCTCGAATTGGATATTAATTTTTGTTTTTAATTTCTTTCAAATTTTATTCTTTCGGGTACTTTGTTTTGAACAAAATTGCGTACAAAATAACCTTTAAAGAACGGCCAAATTTTATGTTAACGTCATTTTTCCAGTTTTCTTATCATAAAGTGTCATAATGACGTTATATATAAAGAATTTGCTTTAAATCTTATTTATAATTAGTCAATTATTGTATATGGTAATTTCTATTATTTTCTCTGCTCATCATTTAGTGATTTTCTTAAATCAATGTCTTAACTCATGCCGAATCACCAAATAATTTAATGTAAGAATATAATAGTTACACATTAATTGCTGAATTTTTATATATTTAATTTTAAAATTGTGAAATGCATAATAACACTAATCAAAATTCTACTATTCTGCTGAAAAATCCATTAAAAACTTTGAATACAACTTTCTACAATTAATCTTGGAGAAGAGAACAATGAAAAACTTTCAATTAGTTCAGGAATCGTTAAGAAAATGGTGTTTTATTCGGACGAATCATCAAGAAAAGTACAGAAATGATCAATTATACATTGTGTAAATATTTATAACTGCTTATTTCTATAAATTTATCGTAAGATGATGATTTTCTGAACCATTGAACGCCAGATATTACACAGGCGATACTTTATAATATTGGATTTCCTACAATTCTGATAACAAAGTCTAAGATCAAGTGAAACGTTTAAGAAAGAAATGCTTGACACGCTTATCTCTAAGAAGAGGATAACCATCCTCTCGATAAACAGCACAAAAACATTAGTAAGAATTGGCATCAACAGAACACAAAATGAAGTCATCAGAGCCGAAAAGAATCTTATGATGAAATCTATTGCATATCTACACTGAAACATCCTTCTTGAAAGCCAAACATTACGAAAGTTTTTTCGGTTTTTCCAATCATTAAAGTTGCATGTACTAATATCATTTTACAACTAGAAATTATTTTCTTGTATTTCAAGGCCAGCTGTTATCTCTGTTTCCATTCTCGCAATGGGATTAGTGCAAATGACTGCTATTGAGGCGGATCAGAGGAGAGAAGTTGTAGAGCATGAGTAATCACTCGTACAAGGATAATGGTAAAGAATATTTCTCATGTGAAAGGTGAATTTTTGTGAATAGTATGTTAAGATTCAAAATTAAACGTCCAACAACACATTGCATACTGTTAATTCTTTATATGCCCATTGTATCTTCCCCGTGCATACCTGCATCCTTTATGTAGAAATATTTATGTTTCTAATGTAAACATTTAACCAACTGCAATCAGTAAGCCTTATCAAATTTCCTTTAATATAAATGTTTCACAGTTGTTGTTTTGGTAAAACAATTCGGCAAAACTCCTCAGTTAATGAGAGAATTATCAAAGACAACGAACGTCTAGTATATTTTGTGTTGTCAATACAAATCATATATATATATATGTAGTGCCTATATACACATATTATTATTGTTGTTTATTTGATTTATACAGCGGAAACATTTGTTGAAATCATTAATTTATGATTAATTTTTTATCTGTGTTTTAGAACGTTGAGGAAACTACATTCAACCAACAGGCATTTGTTTAATTAGAGATTTTGTTGAATATTTTATAGTAAAAGTTTTATTTCTATAATTATTAACAATTCTTAGAAATTCTGCCAATCAATTTCTATAATTATTCTGGAAATTCTGCCCAACATAATATTAGTTTTTCATAAGATAGTGGCCAGAACCTATCACATAAAGGCCAACAGAATAATTTAACCACAGCATACCATTTACAGGATCTAAAAATATTTACAAATTATTAGTTGCTTTGAATTTCTTGCATATCAAGAAGATGTTCTTTGAATTTTTTTTGCGCAATTTCATATAAAATTAATAATTTATTCAGTTCTAAATCATTTTTTTCGCTTCCAAAATCATTCGACCTAGTGAAGATTTTCCCCAATAAGATTTGATAAAAAATTCAATACTTTTGTAGTATTTAAAATATTAATGAATTTCTTTCTTCGAATATTTCTTTTATCGATTATTTTGCTTGTCAATAATTTCATAAACACATAAAAACACATTAAATTATATTAACGTAGCTGCTGGACTATGGCTTATCTCCAATAGAAATTCCAGGATGTGGCTATATTTATAGTTCCGTTATAGGAATTACAACCTCTTCCTGAAATTTCTGTATACATTACTCCACAATAAAGAAAGCGAATGTTTTTTTGAAGGACTGAACGCCAAAACGTGGAATTTTAATTATAAGAAATTGAAGCGGCCAAGCGTATGCAGTCCGAAAATAATATTTAAAAAGCAAAATAAATGAATGTTAATTAATAATAAAATGCCATATAAAAATAAATTAGATACACGGCATAGAAGGTCGAACCTGTAAAAAACGAAAATATAGGACGAAAATATAAAAAATGACCATTGTTTAGAGGTTATTTTGTTCAAAAATGTTTTGTTTGGAGGTGGCCCTTACTGGAGGTTCGACTGTACTTTCTATCTGTCATTTAAAAATTCCTAAAGCCATCTTTTTTTAGGTTATTTATTTTAATATCTCTCGTTATTGATGCATTATAGTAATGGAATGCTATAAATATTTATTATTTTTGTGAATATTTATAATAAATGCATCAATTAATTTATCATTATTGCGTGTTGCGTGCCAATAAATACTTTCCATCTACTTGTTTGGATTCGCGTGCTTTCATTCGCCATTATGGATTATAACTTATTTTTTTCTTTTTTTCCCTCTTAAAAAAGAAAAAAAGTAGCATTATTAATGTAAATAAGATTAACCTGAATATGCTAATTAAATATCTCAAATTATTTAAAAAATTGAGATTTTTAAATATATTTTTCTTCTTACTTATTTCACTTTCATGTATAGTCATAAAAATGCTTACATATATACTTAATACGCTTTAAATCATTGTAAATATATTCAGAATTCGAATATGTTTTGCATTATGCTAATGTTTTATACAGAGATTTATGAAAATTATCATCTCTGGTCATAGTTTCATCTATTTTAGGAGGGCCAGAATAATAGGTTTTAGATTTAACATGTAGTTTATAAGCCAGACCCGCAGAGGAGTCATACAGCACGAATGAGAAATAAAGAACAGAATATTACCTAAAAATAATTATGAACATCATTAAAATTTGCATTAAGATGGACGCCAAATTTGGCGTTGTTAGGGAGCAAGCCTACCGCTCGGGAGGTTCCGGGTTCGATTTCAGATGAAAATCTTTTATTTTCAATACCATCCGGCCGACCCCACTGTGGGCATAACCGAATACACAATGGGTATGATTAAAAAACAGCCTTTTAGCGCCCAAAATATACAAAATTATGCATATTAATATTAATGTATTAAATTCAATTATTTTCTTATCGTTAAAATTATTTCTAATATACACGTTTTAAGCACCAATTTAAAAAAAACACACAAAAATCGCATTTATTTTATAAATTTTAATTCTTAGAATACAGAATGTAACAAAACAAACAATTCACTTGAAATAACATTTTAAAATATTTTAAATAAATAAATAAAAAGAAAAGTCTATCATCCATGAATATCACAATAAACAATTTGTTTTGTTTTTTTTCCTTAATGGGAATTCAGAATTTCTATATAATTGAATGGTAGTAGTATCATTAGATAGGAAGATGAAGCTGCTGATAGTGTTTATGAGCTATTCATTTATTCATCTGTCGAATAAACAAAACATCGATACTTAGGGAACAAGTCATCCGAGTCTGGTTTATGATGATCGAGATCCAGGATGATGATACGTGTAATATCATAACTATGCGATCACAGCTTGTGTTTAGCCTTGAAGACTTTTACTCCAAGGCAAATTTAAGTACAAATTAATTAAATTAGAAAAAAAATAATAAAAATTTCCACTTCTTTATCATCCGCCGACATATTTTTTCGGAATTCCTCTTCGTTGACTCATCGCTCTTCTGTGGAATTCATAACTTTTTTTTTTTTTAACGTTTATTTAAATTAAATTTTTCGACCAATAATAATGTTTTTAATTTTTAAAATATTTTCCTATTTTTTAAAGTTATTTTAATATATTACTTTTTTAAATTGGTAAATTAATAAATTGAGTATTCAAGNTCGCGATCTACCGCTTGAAAACAAATTTTAAGCTAATTGAAGAATATGAATTAATATATTATAATAATTATGCTGAATATAATATATTATATTAATATGAATAATATGATATAAATTATATTATTCAAACGTCACAGCCGGATATTTTATTGGGCTACTATGCGGCTAATTAATTAATCAGCTATTAATTAATTTGGCTGGAGTTTGGCAGTTATACCGCCATCTTGTGTTAAATTTAACAATTATAAAAAATAAATTAATATTAAACAGGTCGATAATTTTAATTAATATAATTAAAAATTTTGAAAATAAAAAAAAAAAATTTTTTTTTCTTAGTGGCAACTCACGAAATGAATGAAATATTAATGTCTTTTCAAACATTTATTTATTTATTTACTCAATATAATATATTTTAAATTTTATTTCGTGTACAGGAGCAAAAATATAATTATTGACTGAAAAAAAATAAATTTAAAAAGTTTTTTCCTTGTCAAAAAGTATTATTCTAATCACGAAAGTTCTTATAAAACGTATCGATAAATAATATTTAAATAAAGGACCTTGTTCTACTTATAATTAAATATGTAATAATTTTACTACTTTTTGTATTTTAACATATTTAAATCGATTATTTCTTCATTTTAATTTAGCAATTTAAACCATTTTCTATCTTAGAATCAATTATTTATCATATACACAATGGCTCAAAAGTTAGTTAACCGAGATGGATGATTTATCTATATTCTTGGTTAATAGACTTTTGGGCCACCTGTATTTCTTCGTACAACTTTTAATAGTGTATTTAAGCTTAGAAACTGTTATTAAATGTAAAATTATTATAGTTTTAGATTGACTTTTTTAATTTTTAAAGTTTATTTCGTTATATTAACCTCTCTATTGCTGAATTTATTTGTGTAAATATATGGGCTTACATGCGTGTTAATCAATTTAGTTTGAGTAATTAATTTCTTATTAAATTTTGTATTTTGTGTGATTATATCACTAATATTTTCTTAATAATTTATAGTTTTATCGCGTTAAATTGTTTATATACAGCAGAATTGGTTATTGGAATAACGTCGTTAAGCGAGCGGTCGTAAAGCGAAGGATCGGCTACGGTTCAACCTTCGAACAACGACCACTGACGGGAACAAAAAAAATGGCTGCTGTCAGGAGGTGGTCGTTATTCGTAGGTTATTCCGTATGTAATTTCGTTCAACGTTCCCGGAAAAAAAATGGCCGCCATTTATTCGATTACATTACCCGTATTACCCAACGTTTAGAGGTGGCTGTTGTTAAAAGATGGCCTTTATTGGAGATGCGACTGTACTTGACGCATTAAATACACATATTAAAATAACAAACACAGAAAAATAGACCGAAAAAATAAATATTGAATAAATTAAGCACGTTTAAACTACTGTAAAACGATCTGTAGAGTATGGCCTACATATAAATCATTGCCGCGACAGTGTGTAAATTGATCTCATTTATACATTTATTTAAATAATTTTACGATAAATTTTTAAAGTAAAAAAGAAAGTAATATTTTTTAATGTTTACGATCTTTTAATTATATAAATTAACTTTAAGATACGACAGTGCAAATGGAATGATTTTTGTGCCAAATTATCTATAAAACTGGTTATTATAATTAGCATTTCAGCTAGAAAAAAATTCAGCATTACTCCATTCTATAAGTAAATATTCATATTCACAAGTATATAGGTGAGGTTACTTAATTACTAATTAGAAAAACAAAAATGTAAATTGGATTTAATGATGTGAATTTAAAATGAGTATAAACACGCTATCACAAGGTTTTTTTTTGAGAAGTAAATTATTAGCTTAAAAAGAAATAAAATAAATAAATAAAGGACTTCTGTGGCTTTTTACTGAGTGCCATACAATACGGGTTGCCCCTAAAGTTAGTTAACCGTGTTTTGTTTTTGTGTGTTCCTAGTTCGCTCCTAAATATAAATCGTAAACTGATAAAATTGATATAAACGAAAGTGATTAAAAATAAACGATTAAACATTTAGTTACTCGAACGAAACAGTAGGTTAGTGTTTATAACAGTTAACTGATTTTTGAGTTACCGTATGCGGGTGTAGGATCGCTCGAACCCACTTTATTTGTAATTCGGTTTGAGATTTATATCGCAAGTGTGCATGAAGTACAATACGCTACACATAAGCAAAGCACTGTTAACTAACTTCTGGACCACTCTGTATTATAGAACTGAAATCTCTATTATTTATTACGTTATTACATTGGTCATTTCATGAAATTATATAACATATATACTTTTTTAACTTCATTTTTTATAAATTTACAAGTAATTTTCTTCTTAAAGCAATTTTCAAAACTGTATTCATATCAATTAGGGAAATCAACCCTGTTTTAAGTGTAAGACACGTGATGAAACTCAGAAAATCCACATGGCAAGTCGTTGGTGAGGGGGCCTCATGATCCCCCAGTGGGAGCGAGCGGGTGGTGAAAAACGGGGCCCCCCAAATATCCGGAACCGACCGCTCAAGAAAAAAATCCTGGATACGATCCCGGTTCCCCCCGAGTGGAAGGCTAACTGCCTCGGCCATCGGGTCGCCGAATATAATTAATAATTAAATAACCTGACCTGTATTACTCGTAAATATGATATTTATTTGAAAAACTACGAAAACTTGATCGAATTTCAATGATATTTTAATTTATTTTGACCAAATTTCAATAGAAATAAGCGATATGTACTCCAGATGATACGTGTTCGATCAATTTTAATGCATGCGACATGATTGATCTGTAGCTTATAATAGAAATGGTTATAGAATTTTAAAAAAATATATATTTAAAAATTTAATATTTTCACGCGATGATACTTTATTATTCTCCAGAACAATTCAAAAACAGGAAACGGAAGTTATTATTCAAAATTTTTTTTTTTTTATAGCAGCGTATAGGTAATAAAGTTATTCTGTTTATAAGCCAACTAATTAGTATTCTTTGTGTATATTTGGCTATTTTGTAAAATATACGTTTAATTGCGAAATAATTTATGCAATTATTTTGTATCTAACATCGGAATTAATTAATATAAGTTATCTTTTATAGGCCTAATATATACTAAAACTATAAATTTATCTGCTATAATTTATGCAGATACGTTTGCTGTACAATTATTATAATTATTTATAAATTCGTATACTGTTTATTCCAATATAAATATTTACAAAAAAAACATTTTTCAAGTTTTTATACAATTTTAAGATGTGTACTCTGCCCATTCCCTTTTGTACAAAACTCCGTAGGCCCACTAGTGGCCGAGTTCGTGCCTGGCCAAGTGACTGAACACGTGGAGTTTTTCGTGTTTTTTTCATCTTTGTAACACGTAAATAGAAGTCTGTTTTCCTTAGAAAGTCCTTCTGGGTGACATTCCCTCGGTAGTTCGTCCACGTGTCACCGTAAACAATAAAATTTGCCATAGACATGCGATTACCATAAACAATTAAACCAAAGCAAAAAACTCTGCACGTTATTAAAGGGCCGCCCGTTAATTATGTCTATAGTTTTTTTGGTCACTTTCAACTTCCTCCTGTTGTGTACAAAGATGTACTTTTGGCAAACTCCCTATAACATATGCCTGACAAGGAAGAAATGAGTTCACGTGATAGTAGGTAGGCTTATATGTGCCATTAATACCATCTATGTAGCCAATGCTCCCCCCTATTATGTACAGTACAATGTACTTTCAGAGATCCTCCCTTAAATTAATATACTCGTACTGTACGATCCTCTCTAGTCAATTTCCATACAATCCTTCCATCTTTTTGATTCCTTCTCTTCCTGCCTTAATCTATAGCTATATAAAGTAGAAACAATAAACTTTATAAGGTATATTTTAAGCATTTAAATATATAGATACATTCACTTTTATATCAATTATATAACTATAGACCTATATATTATCTTACTTAGACGGGAGAGCCAATAAAGTCACTTGGCTCGTCTCTGCTATAGTGAAATTCCCTAAAATTATCCCTAAATCTTTAAAATGTTTATTTGTGACCAACCTGGGCCTATCTTACTGATCTCGGGTCATATATTATAACACAATAAGAGTGTGGAATCTGCCAGGCGCAATCAAAATAGTATTTATGGGAAATTTGCACGCAACTTTCTATATTATTTATATTATATATACTCATAAAATTAATTAATAATTGTCGTGCTTCGTGATTAAAACACGCAAACAATGAGGACATTCCACAAACAGTACAAGGAAATTCGTACTTGGTGTCTCTAAGTGACTAATTAAATTATAAATAACGTGCAATTTAAATAAAAATTAAAATTTTTCGACCAATCAAATAATAATAAGTTTATATTATTTTAATATTTATTAAAATAAATAATGGAATAATTTATTTACAAATTCTTATTAAGATATAGGAAAAAATATACAGTATTACAATAATGCAAAACAATTCGTATCAAGTATACGAACCTGGATACATGCATAAATATAACAGAACTTATACAAAGTTATAATTATGGTGTTATCGAATATATTTACAAATACAGTATATATATACATTTTCAAACCTGTTTCATGTACTTTTAAGTATATACGAGGTATAAATATATAGGCTAATCTACATACATCTGTATACAATTATATGCTTCTTTTTGAACTCCTCCCTACTAAGAACACTAAGGAGAGGGTTACTCGTACAAATACAGGATATAAGATCGTATTTAACACCGATATTAATGTACATCAATATTTTCATATCTATCTCATTCTATTTAAGCATAAACAATCGTATATATCTATATAAATACCGAAGCAAACTATGATATAACCTTATTATGTATATTGTATACCATCTCAGAAATGCACGACCACGTACATTTACCCCTTTATTAGTGTTGTGATAAAGAGAGACTGTACTTATATGATTTATTCTTTATTTATTTACAAACGGAGACCCCCTTATAAATGGCGTAACCAGGAAAGGCCCAAGGGACCTTCCCTGGTTACACCACCGATGGTACAATTTAGTAATTAACAGTTACTTAAGGTTCTATATTTAGTATTTATTAAGAAATCCATTTACATGTGTTCATCGGTACTTAAAGGCTGGCGTTAAATCGAGGTAATTGTATTAATTCTTAAACCATAGCCGTTCTATTAATATATGGTTTAAATTGATATTTTATTCAATATTGTGGTAAATACTATAATCAGGGGATGTATAAATGGATATATTAAAATAGTAATTAGCTCTCTGGATAAAACGTTGCTTCAAGCAAAATGGATAATTGAATGAGATGTAAGGTCATTCATAAATTCATTTTTCACAAATAAATAGGGAATTAAAGATGTTTAATTATATATATTTGTTAAAATGGGTCATATTAATTGAATTAAGCATGTATCATTAAATTTATGCTTAGAAAATTTAATAATATATGAAGGAAATCGAACTACGTGGTAAAATATCAGGAAGATCCATTAAACAATGAAGAATTGGCTGTAAATTTATATGTAAATTTTATGTGGCACAACAGAAAATTAATTAAGACAATTTTAAAATTATTAAGATGTAATTTGAAACGTTTTGGCTTCAAATTTTTATTTAAGTTATTTAATATTGAATTATAATAAAATATTTCGACTTACGGTAAATTTAATTTTAGTTGTTTATAATCAGGGTCAAAGAGAATCGAAAAGAGATCCTGTTAAATCAACAAATGCGAAGTCAATAAAAACATAGAAATAAAATCAATAAAATAAATAAAAACAGCTTTTTATTCGTTTTTTTTTATGTTTCTTTATGTAAAAGATTAAACTTCTGGTGTCTCTCTGCATCGGAGCTCTGTAAAGAGGGTACCATTGTGAGCAAATGCCCACAGTAATAACATCTGTATTAAGCATTGTGTGTAATAGATACAATATAAAAACTAAGGAACTAAAGAACTGAGGGATTAACGAACTAAGGAACCAAGGAACTAAATTATTATTTTAGTTCTGACTTCCTTAGATGAGGTCTTAGCTCGTTAGACACTTTGGTTCTTTAGTTCCTTAGTAACTTTGTCCTTTAGTTCCTTTATAACTTTGTCCTTTAGTTCTTAAAGTTCCTTAGTTCCTTGGTCTCTCAATTCCATTCACATATACTCTATTTAACCTAAACTTATTGTTGTGGCTAAAGCTTATAAAATATATAATAGGCCCTTTCCTTCCACCAGATAATGATACTTATAAAAATGTGAGGCCCTAAACTATAGACTAGCCTTAATCCGCAGCTTACTTATCATATGTGTAGATCATATCCTGACCCTATTCTTCTTCTAAAGCCATCAAAATACCTCCAAATTATAATTTAAATTTATTACTTTAAATAATATATTTAAAAAATTATTTTTAAATATATTACAAACTTAAAAAAATGGGCGCCATTTTTTAAGAAAGGTTGAACAGAAATACATACAAAATAACCTGCAAATAACGGCCAATTTTACATTTTCGTTAGTGGCCTTTATTCAGAGGTTTGACTGTACACTTTTTCTGATAAGTTATAACGGTAATAAATATGACATTATCAGAGATAACATTGACAAAGTTTAATTTATTGAACAGACATACAAATAGACATTCTAACGTATATAATTAATTGCTTAAAATTGATTATATACGTTAATGCTTTATTATTATTATTTGATTTTCTTGAAAAATAATTTATAAATTAAATCATGGCAAAGATATTAAACAAAATAAGCTGGAATGTTGGCAATGTTACTTTATTAGAGGTAACCACGAATAGAAAGAGACAAAGAAAAGATTATATTGCCCAATTCTAAAAGTAGAACACGTCTCGACGATTAAGATTAGGCATAAAAATTCTCAAAATATATTTTAAAAATAGAACAAATATGTTAGTTGTTGAAAGAAGTTCAATTTTTTTTTTTTTTGGCTCGTAAGAAATGTTAAAAATCTGAAAGAAAAGAAAAAGTAACATTGAAATAAATCTGCTTCCTTAAATCTAAAAATGTAAATGCAATAGAACCTCTAATAGCGGCCACTTTCCAACAACGGCCATTTCTAAACAGTGGCCACTTTTTGCTAAAAAATGCATACAAAGTAAACCTCTGAACAGCGACAGCTTATTTTGCATGCATTTTTAAACTAAAATGCATACAAAATAACCTCTAAACAACGTCCACCTTCGGACAGCGGCCACTTTTTACGTTCACGCTATCAAAGGTTTGACTGTAACGTAGTTTACTATTTTATTACTAAAAAAAATGCCCTTTCACAGATGATTAGCGCGACCTTTTTGTAAGGCCTCACATTTGCAGGGCCTCAAAACACTTCTTGCAAATTTAATTGCACTTCTTCTATATTAAGAGAAAAGTCTTAAAAAATCTTATGATTTAAATAACTTATATACAATTTCTAAATATTTTTTTTTGCTTCTTTTTAAAATACTGAGACCTTAAGAAGTTAGGGCCTCTCTTTACCAAATGATGATATGAGGCCCTAAGCTGTAGAATCATAACTCGAGGCCCTAACCTGCAGCTTTTTTAATATAAAAGACTTTAGGATCCTTTGTGTTCGGAACACGAGCCACGTGTTGGACTTCTATCAAGGTCTGAGTATTGAAACACATAAAAAACAATTATTTAAAATAATTCGATTATAATTTCGCATTCAACAAGCATAAATTCAATAATATACAATCAAACCTTGATATAGCACACCCTCGTAAAGTTTCAACAAATACTTGTCAATCCCTCATAAATATTAAACAGAGAACATTCAATATTTATGATTTATTAAACGAACGACTTTGCATCACAAATGACGTTGTTTGCACCAAATTACGCAACTTTCAAATTCTCGTGCGCAAACCCCGTTACTACGTTTAAATTAGTTTATCGCCACACTCGATTTAGTGCTAATTTCGAAGGCGCTAAATCGAAGTTTGACTTCAATTCGAAAGTTCTCTAGTTACTTTTTAACTTATGAAGCAAAAAAAAGAAGAAAATACCGCATAAGTTAATTTAATTTACAGTCGACCCCCTATAACACTGTTGATTATTCCGTTTTATATGAATTCCATGTTGTACGAGTCACTTAGATTTTACAAATACGTGAGCCGTTATATAGGTTTATGGCATTCAGGCAAATTTGAATTAGGGGTCCCCCACGTGCAGCCCCCTGCTGTTGGGGCCTCAGACAATTGTTTTTTTTTTGGCCCTATGAGAACACGTCACTGTAAATCAGGTCCAACCAGTGGCCTGAAAATATATTATGATGTCGGTAAAAACCACCAAAAACTGGTCACGTGGGTTAGGCTCTGACCAAAAGACCGACCACGTGGAGTTTTTCCAAATTTTCTTCACGTGCCCAACACTTAAATAGGGATCAGTTTCTGACTGCTCCTTATCCCACCAAACCAATAAATAAATAAATAAATATTTAGAAATAAATAAAGAAGAAATTAGCATAAATAACATAGAAACATGCTCATCCCCTTTAATTTTTAAATAAATAAATAAAAAGAAAAGTCTATCATCCATGAATATCACAATAAACAATTTGTTTTGTTTTTTTTTCCTTAATGGGAATTCAGAATTTCTATATAATTGAATGGTAGTAGTATCATTAGATAGGAAGATGAAGCTGCTGATAGTGTTTATGAGCTATTCATTTATTCATCTGTCGAATAAACAAAACATCGATACTTAGGGAACAAGTCATCCGAGTCTGGTTTATGATGATCGAGATCCAGGATGATGATACGTGTAATATCATAACTATGCGATCACAGCTTGTGTTTAGCCTTGAAGACTTTTACTCCAAGGCAAATTTAAGTACAAATTAATTAAATTAGAAAAAAAATAATAAAAATTTCCACTTCTTTATCATCCGCCGACATATTTTTTCGGAATTCCTCTTCGTTGACTCATCGCTCTTCTGTGGAATTCATAACTTTTTTTTTAACGTTTATTTAAATTAAATTTTTCGACCAATAATAATGTTTTTAATTTTTAAAATATTTTCCTATTTTTTAAAGTTATTTTAATATATTACTTTTTTAAATTGGTAAATTAATAAATTGAGATTTTTTATTAAATTTTAGTATTTATGACCACTTTAAGAAGAAAAGTGACATCAGATGGCGCCACATAAACCGTCTCGTGCTTCTGCGAGCAGCTAACTAATGAAGCCAATGGTGTAATTCGTTTTATATAAAAAGAACTACACCATTGGCTCGCTTACTCATTTAAAAACACAATTAAATCTTACTTTTAAAAATGAATCTTCACACTTTTTTTCTATTTTAGGAGCTATTAATTTTGTTATTTTTGTTATTGTTATTATTATTATGAAAATAAATGAGTGATAATTCTTCTATTTGTTTGATGCAAGGAAACCATTTGGAGGTTCATTTCATGGTAGTCATTAGTGAATTGGGCACTATTATTTGGACCCATCATTTGGGTGTAGATGTTAATACACGTGCTTATTTTATTGCTAATGCTACTACTTTAAGAAGCTGCAAAGGACACGAATTAACACCGATTTGCACTTTGACCCTCACCCTCCGGTGGTCAGGCTAACCACTAAAACACGTGGAATTTTCTAGGCCTATCTTCACGTCTCATCCTAAATAGGGGGCTACTTTTCCATAGAAAGTGCTCTCGACAGAAAGATCGCATTAATATGCGTGCCTTATCCCACTCCACTCCGCTATAGATTGATCTTTTCCAGTGTAAATATTCAAAGGTTATAAGAATAATCTTATTTTTACAAATAAAACTTAAATTTTATAAGCTATATGAAGTAAATTCGACTAATTTAATACGTTTGAAGCCTTTAGAAACTACCAACACAAAAGAATTGTGGTAGAAAAGTATGAAGATGTAACAGATGTTGAGAAAAGATAATCAAGAGTTAGTCGATTCTTTAGTTAAAATTTCGTATAATAAGGCAGAAATTATTTCTAAATCTATTTAATTCGCTGGTTTTTTTATTCCTAACTACCATATTAAAACCTTCAAATTCCCTGTTTGATGACATCTTAATTACTTGCTTGTTTACAGTCAAGACTCATTATAAACTTAGAAAAAAAAATCATGTTTACGTATTAAATCTCATTTTTTAAGAACTCAAATCTCGTAAATATGAAGAGGAAACACAATTTATGAATAAACGAGAAAGTTTTAAGCACTTTATTGCGGTCTTTCTATAAGATCACTAAGGTTTTCTTTACGTTTATAACACCTAAATAGGGTCCAGTTTCACCATAGAAAATCCTCGGGGAAGATATCCTGCCTCGACAGATCGGCCACGTGTCGCATTGCCATACATAAACAAACACTAGTAATTGGTCGCGGGTTCGGCCTCACCAACGGGCTAATCACGTGGAGTTTTTAGAGGTTTTTATCACGTGTTTAAGGGACAAATTTTCAGTAGAAAGTTCTCCCGAGAGGCATCGCCCACGTGTTGCTTTGTTTTAACCACAGAACCAAACCTAAACTTTAAAACTCGTTCAAAATAATATTGAATCAATGGAATATAACAATCTCGTATCATTATTCCTTTTTAATTATCAAAGATTTAATACGCGTGTGAATCTATATACAACTCACGCAACAAGTTAATCATACTATACTTAATTTATAGTCTGATCGATTTATTTGCGTGCGTATAATTTTCTTGCTTATGTAGACACAGCAATTAGATCTGTACTCAACTTCTTTTTTCATATCTATGGACTAGAATCAGGTTTTTCACAATTAAATATTAACATTGTTCCGATGACGGATTGATTCAGTGGGATTTCGGGTATTTCCCTCTGAAGCCTGCCAAACAGATTCTTTAAAAGGGTTGGTCAACTATAAAAATAATTTATGGGCATGACGTTTTCCAGTTTCTGATATCACTTTAATCTACGAACAGGAGAAAGTTTAGTTATAATGAATCGATTGTTTGCTTATATGATAAAGTTGGAAAGTAATCATTTTTATAACAAACTGATACTGTTTATCGCTATAATATTTGAAAAAAACACCCGAAAAAATTGTCTATATTTAGCTGATTTTATAAAATAATAGCTGCGTATGCTTGGCATTGATCCGGTTTTTGAGGGGGTGGGATTGGCAAGGTTGGTTTGAGAGACGATCAATGGTGTTAGTAACTAAAATGTACATTTGTTGACTTGAATATTTACGATAATGAAACTGCAAAACACAAAAAAATTGATGGTGGCACGTTATACAATGAGCAAAAAGAGCAATTGCTTGGGATCCCCGTCAACAGGGAGCCCAAACCAATCTTTTATAAGAAATACTCCGAAGAAAAATGTCTGAAGTCAACACTACTGTACTTGAGGTGGATTTCAGGAGTGGTTGGGATGGGTATTTTTTCTGGGGTATCGAAGAATATCCATGCCAAATTTGTTAAACGGTATAGAACCCTTTACCTAACAAGCATATATAAGTTAAGAGGGGTGGACTTCAATGGTGGTTCGGGGATTGGAACCCCCACAATATTTTTTATAGAATGTCAAGGAATATTTATGCCAAATTTGGTGCGGATGCGGTATAGAAACCCGCAGTCAATTTGACTCATATATGTAACTTATAGATAGTTTTAACTGATACGGTTGTAATGAAACATGTTTCGCTTCATCTAGTTTCTGTTTCCACTTTTTTAAATTGGTGTTAACTTATAAATATAAACATCAACTGATAATATCCAACTTTAATTAGTGATTTTATCTTCTAACAGATTTTTTCATCTTACAGAAGAAGAGAAACTCGAGAAGTAAAGGAAACTTTCTTTTACATTTGCAATGTTTTTTAATCAATAATTAATATCAAAAACTGTAAAATATGTTAGATATAAGCCAATTAGTAATTAAAAAAATCGAAAATAAATCTTTGAAAGAAAAATAAATTTATCTTTTGTTCCAAGCAATATATTTTATAGATCTACGTAGAATGGATTGATATGATGAGACAGCATAACATATAGGAGATCTGCCAAGAGGGAGGATTTTCTATGGTGGAAATGACTCCTATTTAGTGATAGACACGTGGCCAGCCCGTTGGAAAGACTCGAACCAACGACCAACTACCAGTGTTTAGTGGTTTTATCCACTCGATTACTGATGGACGAATAGCAACAGGGGATAAGTTGAACAGGTAGCGAATTGCATAATATACCATCCTCTATAAAAAATATCCTTACATACCTTAACTAATTGATCCAGTTTTCTTTGTACAGTACACGAATAGAGGGAATCTGCGAACAGTACAGGACTATAATAATATGTATACATTTTTACGGTGTATAATAATATGTTTGTCATTTCCAAAATTTAATTTTATTCCAGGAATATTTAAGCTATCGAATACAGTAATAATGATAATATTAGAAAATACGTTAAACAGTACACTACACTTGATAAATGACAACCCCGTGGAAGGCTAGTAGATGCTGATGGATGAGTATATCTTGTTTTAATTTTAATAATACAGCTAACAATCTGTAGTTATTTGGATTATTTTTATCTTTTTATAAACTAGAATTATCATTGTTTTAATCCATTCTAAAGAAATTATTCCAAATAAATTCATCAATTAATTTTAACAGTGTTATTTTGAAGCTTGTATCTAATATTCTTACTCCATTAATAACTGGAGTTCTCGAATTTAGTTCTGTATTAATTTTAATAGGATCTTAATCATAAAATCATTATAAATGAAGGATATTTAAGTATGAAATTTCGTTCGAATTAAAATAATTTGTATATGTTCTTGTCGTTTGTATTAAACTACACAACTCAATACAGTCACTATCAAGTCAAAATTTCATATTGTCACTTTAAATTTACCATTTAAATTAAAAGCAATGGTTATTAACATAGTTTATCTTATATCTTTCGAGAAAATAAGATGGTAGATCTTCAAGGCATTTTAAAAATCTTCGTAGTGAGAGTTCACTATAAAATCTATTATCATAATAAAGCTACTTGGAACATATAGAATTTTTTAAAAAATTCTATATACAAATCAGTAAATTTACTATCTTTGGTTAAATTTGTATAATCTTTATCTTCCACTCATAAAATATCATAGTCTAAGCGCACTCGTTTTCCTTGTAGAAGATTTCTCTGTGTTGTTAGGGGTTAAGTCTACTCAAAGGCCTAGGCTGAAGTAAGGGAGGAGAGGACGAAGAAGATGAGAAACAGGAGAAAAGATTGATAGGATGAATCAGAAAAAATAACTTGTTTACAAGGGATGATATTAATCAGTTCTAGGTACTTGTTAAAAAAGAAAAAAAACAAGAATTTCAGGCAAAGAAACATCACAGTTAGTTCAACTCCGTACATAACAATTTTGTATGAGTTAATTTTATTTAATAAATAATTCAATTCAAATTTATATTCTTTATTATTTTATTCTGTAATTATCAGTTTCTAATAAAGTAAATTTAATTTCCTTAACTTAAATCAGTTTTTTTTCTCTCGATTACATTAGGCTACTTACTTCTTCTATTAATATCATAAATAAATCATTAGTCTATTAGAAGCTTAATTTTGATAAGTTTTTCATAATTACGTTTTTTTTAATTGTAGAAAAATTCAAACCTTTCAACTGCAGTAAGGAGAAGTTATGAATATTTCTGTAATTTTTGTAACACAGTTCACAATAATTCACGTAACACCAGAAGCGGCAAGAGCGCTCCTTGTATTTTATACTATGTTTCAACCTCTAAACAGCGGCCATTTATTTATTTATTTATTTGAATAAAAATAGATATAAAATAATCTCCTAACAATGGACATTTTTATGTTTCCGACAGTATATATTTGGCAAAAAAGCGATCATTTTTTAAAATAAACTTATTTAATTTGTATAAGAGAATAATTTTTTCATATTCAGAATATCAAGATTTTCACAATTTCTAAATAATAAAATCATCTTAAAGTATTGAAATGAATTAGAAATAGCTTCTTAAATTCAATTCAATGTATTAAATTAGTTAAACAATTGTAAATTAACTCCAATTTTAGAACAATGTTCTTTACTAGATCTTTAATCCAATAATTTTATACTATTATAAACAACTTAATTTCTAAAAAAGGAACATTATTTTCAGATGTTTTATTATTTATTTAGGCCTACAATTATATCTAATTAATGAATATTAATATTTTCATCTGAAAACTATAGTTGAACCCGCTTTATCACCATTTTTGATAACCCACGTTTATATAACTTGCATACATAAACAATCAAAATCATTCCTAAATAGCGCTATCTTCGTAAAGAGACAATAAATACCCATGTACCAACATTTTCTATAAGCGCCCATCAGTGGCCGAGTAGATAAACCACTGATCGTGGTCGTGGGTTCGTGTCTCACCAAAGTGTTGTCATGTGCAGTTTTCGGATTTCCTCGNTTAATATTATTAATGGTAGACCTTCATCTATCCCTGCATAGGAATAGAGAGAGAAGAATAGGGCGGTGGAGCATCATCTTATGGGCAAAAAGGGCAATTTTCTATAAGAAAATATTTCCCCCAAACATTCCCCGAAGAAAAATGTCTGAAGTTAACACCGTACGTGGGACACCCTAATTAAAAAATGTAATTAACTTCTTAACAATTGGTCTACTCTGTAATGTTATAGGCATCACACACGTTCTTTACTAGATCTTTAATCCAATAATTTTATACTATTATAAACAACTTAATTTCTAAAAAAAGGAACATTATTTTCAGATGTTTTATTATTTATTTAGGCCTACAATTATATCTAATTAATGAATATTAATATTTTCATCTGAAAACTATAGTTGAACCCGCTTTATCACCATTTTTGATAACCCACGTTTATATAACTTGCATACATAAACAATCAAAATCATTCCTAAATAGCGCTATCTTCGTAAAGAGACAATAAATACCCATGTACCAACATTTTCTATAAGCGCCCATCAGTGGCCGAGTAGATAAACCACTGATCGTGGTCGTGGGTTCGTGTCTCACCAAAGTGTTGTCACGTGCAGTTTTCCGGATTTCCTCGTGTTAACACCTAAATAGAAGTGCCAGTTTTCCATAGAAAGTCTTCCCGGTGCGCCAAGAGGTACTCCTTTTGGCAGTTCGCCCTTGCGTTGCGTTGCATTATTCAAGCAATCCTACAATTCTTTCCTGTAAGTGTCTTTAATATCTCTGTGAATTACTAAATATATGATTCTACGTCACAGATGACATCGTTATCATTACATCACATGACTTAAACATGCTTATGGATCTCGTTACCATATTTTCACATTGGGCGCTTATTACAGCTGGATAAATGATTCAATGGCTTGCTTATTCAACTGTGTTAAAGCCGCTTTACCAAGTAATGCGCCCGTTGTTTAATATTCTTTGAAATTTAATCTAGTGAAATTTTAAAAGCCAATAAATTTCTGATATTTCACGAAATCGCTTCTTCTCTCACTTTTGTTTGTGGGCAGCCTGCAAAGGGAGAGGACTTTTTACGGGAACTGGCCCCTACTTAGGTATTACAAACGTGAAAAAACCCAAATAACTCCACGTGGAGAGGCGCGTACCCAAGACCAATTAATTACTAGTAGTTTTATCCACTCGGACACTGATGGGTGCCCTCCATGACACTAATTCCTTGCACGAATTTATCTAGAATTCAATAAACCAAAGGATTACAAAGAAGATTTTTGAATATTTAAATGTATCTAGTACAAAGACCCGTTTTTTCTTAGAAACGTTTGATACAAAAGTCGGGGGATTGTTGAAGATAATTAAAATTTAAGTCATTGTTCTTACTTACAGATTGATCAAATTAGAAGAAAACTTGTTTCAACTTAGTTATTACGTGATACTAAGTAATTTTGTTCAGTGTAATTTTAGCTGAGGGGCAAGATATGTGGCATAATTAATTGTACAAATATAATAATGACAAGTGGGCGTCTAAAAATGATCCAAAACAAAATTACTTTTTAGGCAATGGAATAAGTTGTGGAGATATGTGAAATTACAAAAGGCTTGTTCTCATTTAATTAATTTATTTATAGGTGAAAAAATTTCATATCATTTATTTATCTTTATTATCAAATTAAAAACAACTATATTATGTTTTTTAAAATGTTTCATCAATAATAAATTCTAGGAATTTATTATAAAGTGTAAGCTTAATTATACTAGAATTAATCTAGAATATGGTTATTCAACTTGAAATTCTGATAATTAAATGCGATATTTTTAGTTATTTTATTTTTTTTATACATTTTTAATAATAAATTAATCTCTTAAAGGATAACCTGTGGACGTTGTTCAGAGGTTTGACTGTATTTTGCTCTATACTTTAACATTTTCATATTCTTCACATAGAGATGCCCATTAATTATATAAAGTCTAGGGCTGTTAAGTAGTATTATTTAGGCCCCCGATAGAAGCCAGAAGGATCATTTACTCGGGGTCCTAACACAGAAAGACCCTAAATCCGTTTTTATTGATTTTAAATCTATGGAGACTACTCCACATGACTAGGACCCCCACGCTTATCCCATACCTTTATATATGCTAATAATTAATATAAATTTCTTATTTAAATAGAGAAATGCCTTCAAATTTCACAAGAAAAATGATTTTGTAAGGAAAAATTAGAACGAAATGTAACGTTTATGATTTCATAATATACTAAGCCATATTAAACCTGGATATTTATTTAAAATATAAAAAGTTTGACAGATATTTATTATAAATTATGGAGGCTAAATTCAGTTTTCATGCGTGTTTTATTAAGAAATTGGTATTAATAACATATAAGGGCTATTTGGTCCAACTTTTGGATATAGAAAGCCCGAAAATTCCAACTTTTATAAGGAAAAAGGTTCATTTGTGACTAACTCAGACTCTGATTGAAACTAACAAATACTTTAAAATGACTCAAAATTAATATAAAAAAAAGGGATTATTTTAAAGTCACCCAATGATATTACTGAATTATAAAGTATAATTTATATTTAAAATTAATATTATTAATGGTAGACCTTCATCTATCCCTGCATAGGAATAGAGAGAGAAGAATAGGGCGGTGGAGCATCATCTTATGGGCAAAAAGGGCAATTTTCTATAAGAAAATATTTCCCCCAAACATTCCCCGAAGAAAAATGTCTGAAGTTAACACCGTACGTGGGACACCCTAATTAAAAAATGTAATTAACTTCTTAACAATTGGTCTACTCTGTAATGTTATAGGCATCACACACAGAACTGTGTGAAAGTCTTAAGCTTTTATGAGCAAAATAATACAAAAATATAATATATATATATATATATATATAACCTCATAAAATGACCTATATAATAAAATATTAAACAAACAAACAGAAAGAACAACCGAACAGTTAAGACATTGACAGTAAGGACACTTGTATCTAACGTAACAATCGAGGGATTTGAGTACACTTTTTATTTTTTGATCGATAGTCCTTGGCCTGAATATAAATAACACATTGTTTTTATATACTGTATATATTTTTTACTATTTTTAGTAAAAATATTCGAAAAAATTAAATAGGCCTACAATATTTCATAATCACGAATAAGGTTAACGTAGTTGTTATTGTCACAATTAATGGAGATTTGTCAATTTTCGAATTCTGGAAGCGACTTTTAACCATGAGAACAGTGAACTGAACACTTTTCCACGTATTTTTTCCATATTTTTTGCTGTTTAGTATGTAAATTATTAACTCTAAACGCGTACAAAACTGAATATATATATAATTTTAATAATTTACTACCGTTGTGTCCGCGTTAATTAAGTTATAATTTCAAATTTTACTCCTTAAGATTTATTTAAATAGATTAAAAAAAATTACAATAATACTTACTGTTTGATTAATTTTTATCTGACGTATCTTTTGTTACACGTTCTGCTTCACGAATTCGGAGTAATAAACTGTAACTTGCGTGAAAAAAAAAGAAAAATCAAACGAAAATGTCGTCCTTCGTCTTCAATTATCCATTTTCTTTTATAAAAATAGAAATTTGTATTCGTTTCTCTGTTATTTTGAATTGTTTTAGTGAAAATATAATTATACAAAAGGATTTTTAAATATTACGATAAAACCTGTTCAAAACGGAAACCTGCCTAAAGAGAAAAAGAAAAATTAATCGGTCCGGTTTACACAGGTTTTATCTTACTTATTAGTTTATACGAGCGCATTTCGCCCCATTTATTCAATTTTCTGCCACGCTTACGCGAAAAAATCCTTTCAGACATAAAATTTATTTAATATTTTCAATAAATATAATTAAATTAATGAATAATTACGTTTAATAATTTGTTAATGGCGTAAAATCGATGATAAATGACATGACAGCTTAATGTTTATCCTACGTGTTTAACATGTTGTCTATTAGCTGAATTATGTCTTTGGTGAGATTAAGAAACATTTTTCTTAGAAATCGCTTTGTAGAAATATTTGTAAAAATTATATACGAATTAATGGCAATTTATTAATGATAATGTCAACTTAAAAACAAGCCGTCCTCGAATTTCCTTTCGTGATACTTGTAATTTCACTTTAAATTGATATGATTTTTTCTTCTGAAACGTGACCATTCCTATATAAATTATCTTATTTATTTATTTTTTTATACAAATGTTATTTTTCCTGCTTAATATAAAATTAAATTTGATTTTATCGTAACAATAAATAATTAAGAAAACGTTACTTTTGTGAATTGTAGATGATTTCCTGGTTTTTAATGAAAATTTATAGCCTAGAAAAAGAAGAAAAAGCTATTGGTATAATTATATCTTCTCGTAATTTACATATATTTAAGGTAGTTTACGTGAACGAATTTAATCAGAGCTGGATTTATACCAAAAAAATTAAAATAAAATAAACAAGATACAACTTAGGGCCTCGGGCTTCCAGAGCCTCGCGCTTTTAAATTTATTATTATAGAGGATTGAATTGGATTGATAGAATTAGGCAACGCTCTTGGCCATCTGATAAGAGTGATTCCTCGTCGAAAATTCTATAGGAAAATGGCCCCTATTTAGGTGTTAGACAGGCGGAAAAATACCCGGAAGACTCCACGCGCTAGCACTTTGATGAGGCAGATCTTACATATAAAACTTCTTATGAGGCCTTAAATTTATACACTACATATACATATATATATACTGTATATACAGATTAGAGCCAGAATAAATCCTGATCCGGTCCTAAATTTAATACTAAAATAACGAATTTTACGAATATATTGTAATACTGTGTAATACAATATATGACAGAGGATATATAATAATATGTTGACAGAGGCAAACTCCTCTGTCAACATATTATGACAGAGGAATTTGCCGTATGGCTACAATATAACAAATATTGCTTTCACTTATATTTCTCTTTAACCCATTTTATATTTAGAGTATAAACCACCGAGAAAAAAAAAGAATCGAATCCGGACCCTCAAGCGAATCGACGACACAAGAATCTCTACCCACGCAGATTTCTATTCACTTGTAAACTTCCTCTTTAAATTAACCTTTGTGAAATAAAATACATTAAAAAAATTATAGGAACGGTGATTTAAAGCTTAAATTTATCTTAAATTCACAGTTTAAAATGATAAACTATAATTAAACTAATCGACGAGAAACGGACTAAATTAGTTTCCGAATGGATTTAATGTTGTAGACTCGATATGTTTTCTTAATAATGTAAAATTTAAATAGTTAATTGAAAAAAAAAACTTGGCTCGGAGAAACCTTAGAAAGCAGGAACTTCAAGATTTTAATTGAAATTATCTTAATTCAAAACACAGTTTGTCTTTTATCCTTGAAAGTGTTCGATTTTATTCGACCTTCCATTGGCAAATTATATAGAAAAATTATTATTCTGTTGGAATATTAGTAAAAATTTTTCCTTGTATTTAATTTTTTCCTTCTCGTAACGTCAGAAGTATGTTATATAAGTAGTAAAATAGATTAAGATTCATTAATTCTTGGAATAAAATATCATTTCTTCAACGTAAAAATCCTTGAAAAAAACATTATAATATATAAAATTTATTCATCGAAACGGTCTTAAGAATATTTTGTAATGCTTTATTTATTATTATTTTAATATTATTAACATTTTAATGTAAATCGAATTTATATCTCGATATATCTATTGATAAATGAAAAATGAGGTCGTATACTTAAATAAAATAAATATTTCCAAGAATTTTTTCAAAAAATATTTATTTAATTAAGCGATTAAAGTAATGATTAATGGAAACGTTTTCAATAAGTAGGCCTACGTTATCAGTTTTATTATTATTATTATTATTTAAATAGCGATTAAAATTAACTATGAAATTATTCCCATTGATTTATATTTATATATATTTATTATATAACAATTATATTTAATACGTAATTCAGATTTTACACGGTAGATGTCGCAAATTACCAATATCTATTTTGAATTTTTAACGCCATTTTGAAAAATATGTATATTTTTTTCAATGTTTTCAAGTGTTTGGAATGCGGAAAACCAGTTATATATAATGATTAAGAAATATAAATTTTTAGATATATTCATATTCATTTTCAATTCAATTTAATTTTTAACGAGTAAAGAAAGATATATAAATATTATATTTATTTTATTTATTTTTTTAAATTAATGCTTTTTCGGGTAATGTATATGAGGAAATTGAAGTCATAAATAACTCGATGACCTTGTTAGATAGCCAACTTCGCTTCATTTATCATCAACATGATAATGGCATTAAAAAAGTACATTATTAGTTTTAACCTCTTAAACAATACAACTGAATAAAAATGTTAAGCATAGACATGTGTTATTATTATCTGTTGCATACAAACGAGTCAATACTAAATTTATTTTCTCATATTATTATTATTATTTTCTTCTTCTTCTTCTTCTTCTTTCTTCTTTTATTTTATAAATTTTCTAAGGTTTTTATTTTAATATCATTATCATAAACTGATTTCGAAATTTTTGTGTAACGAATCTTGTTATCAGGAAATTATTAGTAATTAAAAATCAGGAAGAAAGTTAAACTAAATATTAAATAAAAATATGTTTTAATTAAATACTTGTTTCTTTATATAGGCCTATATAATTATAATAGTTTAAAGGAAGTAATGTTGCGAAATTTTGATACTGTATCAAGTTCGTTTTTATTTAGAAAAATGGTATTTTGATTTGAAGAAGGGCCAAATCTTGTTGCATCATATCCTTATTATATATTTTAATTAAATTATGTTGTTTTTTTATTGTGTAAATTCGAAAAGATTTTTCTTCGAATTTTTCGATGTAATTCATACGCTATGTCAATGGATTACTTTCCGTTAAGTGCTTCAAGTAATCAGTTTCTGCATGAAAATTTGGCTCATATCGATGCATCGATATTCATTTAACTAAGTTGATCGAACGTATAACAGGTATTAATTAATATTTACAATTTATCCCGTTTATTAGTGGAGGAGTGAATAAAATCCCTGCATACAGTTGGTAGCATGTTTGCTCCTGAACAATGTGCCGCCCGCAATTTTCCGGGTTTTCTTCACGTGTCTAACACCTAAATAGCTGCCTTTATTTCATAGAAAGTCCTCCGGGAGGCACTCCTCTCGAAAGATCGCCCATGTGTTGCATCAATCCTTACCTCAATTCTATTTAAATCGCATTGAAGTGCATTATTTGGATCGTGTTGCATGAAGTTTTCGCTTGTGTTGTCCATCGATCCATTTCAGGAAACTGATTGAAGATATTTATATAACTTTTTCCTTCTTAACTTATCGCGAAAAGTAATAATCAATTGAATCATGAAAAACTTACAATTTTTTAAAATGGATTTATGGAACTAAATTATCTATTAAATTCATTTTGATAAAGTTATTTTTACAACGAACTATCTTAAACATAATCTTTTGAGTTTTGTTAACAAAAAAATTGAAAGGAAAATTAAATACTGTACGTTCACTTCCCCCTCTCCAAGATAAAAATATCATAATTTTATATTCCTTAGTTCCTTAAAACATAAGAAATTAGTGTTATGCAATAAAATAAATGTATTCATAACTTATTATTTAATCAATATACTATTGTTTTTTTACTTTTTGATTTATCCTTGATTTCGATTAAAATTCATTACAATATTTCAGTGAATGGCACGTTATAAAGGACCGTTTATATAAATTGGATACGGTTGTCTCATTAATTACATCAATTCAAATGGGGACAAATTACATAAAAAGTTTACTCTATAAAGCATAAAAAAATAACGAATTAATAAATTAATTTAATGGAATAAAAGATATGTAATACAATCAAAACCTCGAAATAGCACCACCCTTATAAAACGCCAGTAAATACTTCAATATTAAACAGAGAATGACTGCTTCGGCCTCTGAATTTTGCATTGCAAAAGGAATTATCACAAAATCGCGTGATTTCAAAACACTCAAACTTCAAACTTATCTGTAGAACTTATTGTTTTATACAATTCTTATCGTTCGAGATCCTTCGGTTTAGCGACACATTCGATTTAGTGTCAATTTCGGAGGCGAGACTACTGTGGCGCTAGATCGAGTTGACTTCATTGTAGTTATTAATTAATTAAAATAATACTGTAGTATAGTATATATATATGTATAGAAGAAAGATAAACTATTAGATTTATATCTAATAANACGTCTACATCCAAATCTATACAACATTCTATACCCAATTTTATGTTTTAAGAATTATTTTAAATAAAGCTGGAATCTAATAAAAATTTATTTATAAAATGCAAATATAATTATTGAAATTTATAATGTCAATTAATCATTTCTTTAAAAAAAAGAAGAAAAGAATTTTCTTGAAGGTTGGAAAAAAAATCACATGATTTTCCAACCTTGAGGAAAATTATTTTAATATATTCTTTTTTCATCTTTCCTTCAATTAGTTCAATTTTAATATTAATTAAGTATTTTAGTATTCATTTAGATATTTTTCTCTTTTTTTCCTAATGTATAATATTTTAGTAATCTTGTACACGAATAATATATTTATTTAAAGAAAAATGTATGTTATAAACAAAAAACACTTTTTAATAATAGCATTGAGAATAACTCTTGAAGGTAAATGATAAAATGAGATATTTTTATGGCGTACAGTAAATTGCTTAATAGTATTATTGTTATTATACAGGGTGTAGCAACAGGAAAGGATACTTTAGATGATAATTCCTCGTAACAACAGGAGTAAAAAAATGTCTACGAGAACCCGTATCCGGAAATGAATAGTTTCTGAGAAAAGATCCTTTACGCAGATCCTGCTCCTTCTAGGACTTAGGACCTAATCCTCTGGACCATTGCGTATGGGATTGGTTGAAGAGTGAGGTGTATCGAGTTGTTCTTGTTATTAAAAAGGATAAAGAAGTATACCCAGTTTACTAATGTATCAATGTTGAGAATGGCCACTTCTGGAACCTCCTCTGTTGGCACCACTCTGTCCTGTCATGCATGGATCATCACATGAAACTGTATGTAATCGTGACCATAGCTGCTGCATTAACACTTGACATATCAAATTTTGAAACATTCGTACTGCTATGTCTTTGTTAATATTAATAAATCGCCATATATAAACATTTTTTCATGTGCTACTTCCATATATTTACCTCCCTTTCTCCTGATACACTTTATACTTACATTAAAAAAGTATATAAGCTTATATAAAAGCTTAACACAATTATAAATTTATGCTGTTAATATGAATTTTAAGAGCTCATATGTACACTTTTAATGATAGAAACCGAATTTTATAAGCATAAAATTTTATTCAGCTTCAAAATTCTTTAAACAGAGATTTAGTAGAGTATATTTTAATAATATAAATTCTATGCTTTAAACATGGATGATGATAATCATGATGATAAATTTAGTCCCAATAATAAGGAAAAATTAGTAATAATAATGATATATAATTTAAAACATCCAGAAACGAGTTGCGTAACTTTCCTGGCAAGAGTTAAAATTGCGTGTGGCACCATCTGTTACGAGAATTTATTAAAAACTTTTACATTATTAATTATTATAGAACGGCAAAAAGAGGATAGAGACGAGTTTTATAAGAAATTGCAAAGGCTAATATCGAATAAAATCTTCATTAAGTCCGACCCCACTTTAGATACGACACGTGACCTTCCTCTATCTCTCTATCCCCTCGACCTTTAACCATCAAAATTTAATAGTATCAATGTCCCTAATACATAAACCTCCTTGCAAAAATTCAGGAATTTTCGACAAAAGGCATAGGAGTTATTAAGCTTCAAAGAGGGTAAACGAAGTTGTGCCCCCCACACAAAAACATAAACATATATACATACAGGAAAAACTCGCAATCAACTTTTTTGCATTTGTCAATGTTTCAAGGTCCCCGAGTTCAAGAATGTAGAAATCTTGAGGGACTTATTTTTTGACCTACAACCAAACTTTTCTTCTGTTCTGTATACAACAGTAAAAATTACATACGATTTGGGATTATTTGAAATTCAAATTTATATTTAAAAGAGTTTTCATGTCGAACCAGCAGCGTAACTAGAAACAGTATTGGGGGGGCCTGAATTAAAGTGGTACAGAAGTGAATGCAAGTTTGCATTCACCTCTGTACCACTGTGTACGTAGGCACTAGCTCTGTGGATGAAGAGATAAAATGTATACAAGAGCGTTTATCACATTCAAATCATTCTCCTGAAAAAATTCTTAAAAAAATTATTATTTTTAAAAATTTATTTATTTACAAAGGTAAAGCGCCTCGGGCCTCCTGGGCCTCTTCGTGATTACGCTATTGGCTCTAATTCAATTATTTGTTTTAAAAGATGTGGTTCATTTACGAGTTAAAACATATTTTACAATGACGAATAAATAAATAAACAAATAAAAATTATTGTCTGGTTTATTTGCATACAGAACATTTGATAAATTATTTTATTAATTTATTGAAGTATACTGTATACTTCATTAAATCAATAAAGCACTTATAATTGTAACTGTATACTGTACTGTACATATTGACTTAAAGGATACTATCTTTTAAATAATATTTATTTTGATAAATTAGCAAATATTGGATAATATTTCTATGAAAAATTCTTTGAATATAACACAAACTTTACAGAAATAATTAGTTTTTTTATTATTTTTTTGAAAGTTAATATTGAATTCAGTAGAATCTTCTATACACCATTTTATATCCAATTTTATACAACATCCTACACCCACTTCTATATAACATCCTATATACAATTCTATACATTTTACACTCACTTCTATGTAATATCCTATCCAATTTTATACAACATCCTATACCCAATTCTATTTAACATCCTATATATAACTCTATACAACATTTTCTATCCAATTCTTCACAACATCCTATACCCAGTTCTATATAAGATCCTATACTCAATTCTATATAACATCCTACACCCACTTCTATACAACACTCTATACCCAATTCTATACATTCTATAATACATCCAGTTCTATATAACATCCTATATCCAATTCTAAACGTCTACATCCAAATCTATACAACATTCTATACCCAATTTTATGTTTTAAGAATTATTTTAAATAAAGCTGGAATCTAATAAAAATTTATTTATAAAATGCAAATATAATTATTGAAATTTATAATGTCAATTAATCATTTCTTTAAAAAAAAGAAGAAAAGAATTTTCTTGAAGGTTGGAAAAAAAATCACATGATTTTCCAACCTTGAGGAAAATTATTTTAATATATTCTTTTTTCATCTTTCCTTCAATTAGTTCAATTTTAATATTAATTAAGAATTTAATTAAAATTTATTAACTTGCTTTTTCTTTTATTCGCATGATTTTATATCGTAAAAATAAATTGATATGTTCGATAAGAACTAGTTTTATTTCTTGTTTGTTTGTAGAATATTATTAATTAATTTTATTTATTTATTTATTTTATTTTATTATTATATTTTTAAAATCTAAANTTGCTTATGATAATGAACACTTTATACAGGGTGATCATAATTAAAGAACAGGTATTTACAGCTCCCTGTAGGAAAACTTTCGAGTTATGGGGAACAAATTTCCTTCAAAATTCAGCTGCTGAAAGAAAATTCGGCGCTGCTGTCGTCGGTGTTCATGTTAGCTCGACACTTAAGGGATTTAAGACGTTTCGCGGTTCTTTTTATATCCAAAACGCGTTAGAAAACATACGTAATACGTCATTAAGAGAACAGCAGCGCCAAATTTCGACCTAACGGCCGAACAGTCTTTTCAACAAAGGGATCTGAACACCTACTCTTTAATTATAATTAAAATGTATATTATTGTTAATATTTTTACTTAATTCTAGATTATTATTATACCTTAATGATTATTTTACAGAATACTGAAGAAGAATCATTAATATTTATAATAAAAGTAATAGTAATATCGTTAAGAGGTATCCATTATAATAATAAACTTAAACCGTTGATTAAAGAGATGATCCCATTTAATGCATACATTTAACTAATTAAATTGATGATGTTCTGAAATTTAAACTTTCAATTAAGTGCTTAAGACAATGCTTAAGTGCAGTGATTTTCTACTGGAGTACCACGAACTTCGTGAAGTTCGTGGTATATATCTAATTCTCTGCTTCGTCATGAATATTTCTGAAATTTTTGAGATATTTCTTTTACTCTGAGCCAATGGTTTTCTGTCTTTTTGAGCCGGTGGCACACCAAAAATTGCAAGGAAGTGCCACTACATGTCTACATAGTTCAATATCTGTTCAATTATCAACTATCTAGTGGCACTTTCTCGCAATTTTTGGTGTGTGCCACCTGCTCAAAAAGACAGAAAACCATTGGCTTAGAGTAAAAGAAATTTCTCGAGAATTTCAGAAATACTCGTGAAAAAAACAGCAGAAAATTAGATAAGAATGTAAGAAAGCAATGTTGAATGAAAAAAGCAAATCATTTAATTATGCAATTTCAAATTTAATAACAATTAGTAATATTACAAATCGAAAATTAAATGCAAACAAAAAATTTGATGCCTTCATACATCCTTCATAACAATACAAACACGATTAACGTTGACCTTTTCTTTCAAACTCTTCTCTACCTACGAATATGTAAATCGATTAAAAAATCCCTCTAGATTTCTTGTAAAAACAAAGAAAAAAGTCGTGTAAAAATTTAAAAATCCAAGAAAGTAACATAATTACTAAAATCTTAAGTTATTTCCCTCTTTATTCTGTAATTTTAAATCGATCTAAGCTAGCTTGATGTGCTTATTTTAAGACGTACACTACGAGGTTTGCAGGTTGTATATAATGTACAGGGTGATTAGAAAGATCCTATGCAACTTTAAACTTTAATTACTTTGTATACGTGATAGACATAAACTGTAAATGGTATATATAAGATTTATTCCTAAACTTTTTATTTATTAGTGTTGAGTATTTTTTAAAATTTAATTTTAATTCAGTTTAACCCGTCAAAAATGGCGACAATTGGAGAAAATATGTTGTGGCTGTCGGTATTGATTCCATAACATTAAGATGCACTAAAACTTTAAGAATTAAACTTTTATATGACATTTACAGTATGAAATAGGCCTATATACTGTAAATGACATATTAAACTTTAATTCTTAAAGTTTACTATATCTCAATGTTATGGAATGACTTATTAACATTGCACAAGGACTTTTATACAACGAATTCTTTAGACATTTCCTCGCAATTCTTTATATTAGTATAATATTGTTTATATATACTACACATGTTCATGTATATACCTATACAGTACAGTATATAAATAGAAGTATACAAGTAGAAGCGTCTATTCAAGCTTCTACTTGTATCTTGTACTTGTATCTTCAGATTAACGAAGGACTGACAATTTTTCAATTAATATTTAATATATTTCTTTAATAAGCTAATAATTATATTTCATTGGAGAAAAATTAAAGGATATACATAGAATTTTTTAACACGAATAACCTGTATATTCGTGGCAATTAAATTCGTTGTAAAATGAAATTGTAAACTGTAAAATAAATAAATTATTGAGATTGAAAAAAACTATATTGTTTACTCTTTATGAAAAATTCTGTTTATTTGTTTAGTGTAATATGAAATTAAAGAAAAATGATATCATTTTATCTTATTCGGAACAAGATAATTATGATTTTCATCGATATTTGCAAGTATAAGTTGACAAAAGTCAGATTAGAGTAAAGTTGAAGCTTAAGACCTACATTTCCTTTAGAATTTTCGTTCCTACAGACACAATTTACAACCCTGACAAGGTGCCAATACTCCTATTCACAGTCAAACGTAGATAGGAGGGTCTAACAGGATTATTTAGTGGGCATTGAACACAGAAAGAACCTCTAAATTTACTTTCTTTATGTAAAATATATGATGTAAAAGTGACTTTTACTTGTTTTAACGATTTTATTCTTATACAGTCAAACCTATGAACAATGGCCACTAACAGAAACATAAAATATGGCCGTGGTTTAGAGGTGGCCGTTATTACAGGTTCGATCTGCACTTAAAAAAACACGCAATCTATAAAATAAATTATTTTATAAACTAAATGCGACCTTTTATGATCTGTTTATAATTAAAATTTATAAATAAATCGCAGTTATTTTAAAATAATAAACAAGATAATTTCTNGTATTTAAAATATACAATTTTATAGACAAAGTAACAGACTTTGTTATTGATAAAGGAGATGGTCAGCAACAATTTATATATCATCCTACATAAGTCGTCTACGACTATTTTTACCTACCAATATTGTGTAACCTACAGCAACAATATGGCTTGATTACACCAGTGTTTACGACGAAATTACTCCATTCAACTCGAGTTTTAAAAAATTTTAATAGAGTTTAAGATAAAGAAAACACTTTATTTTAAAAATATTTTTTTTTACCTATTTTATAAAATACTTAAAATATCCTTTAAAAAACTTACTTCTCTAATGCGACCAACTTTATAATCGATATAAAAACTTACTAAACTCAACGATTTAACTCGGGATCGATTCAAAAAACACCAATCGTTTTTTTTTAAATAGTGTTTTTGAGACTTTATATTATTTAGTTTTGTTTGAATTTCAAAAAACGCGCATTTTTTTTGGAAAATAAGCGCAAAAATTTAAATTTAAAATCCAAATACTCGTCCAAATATTGTTATATTTAAATATAAAGTGCTAACAATTGCATTGTTTAGTACCTCGACAGTATAAGAAGCGTATAAATACTAAAATTATAAAGTAAATGAAAGTTTTACAGTACGAATCGAGATTTTTGAAATTTCATTCGGAGCGAATCTCTTAAATTTCTTAGACGATTATTAAAGATTAATCGTAGTTAAAATATGCATAAAGAATAAATAATCTATGAAGTAGTGACAATTAACAAGACGAAATAGTTGAATAAGTCATAATTATGCAAAGTATAATGCAGAGATTACCTCTAACTATTTATCGTATATCAAAATGACTTCCAGATTGAATTACCTGTCGGCAATGTTACAATTAACTCGACTTTACCTTTTCTTAATTAAAAAGTAATAATTTTTATAAAATATTTCCAAAGAGTAACCTTTTCATCACCTTTACTCACTTTCTCTCTTCTTACTTTTCAACGAGAATAGATTCTTTTCAGATTTTTTTTTTCTTTCCTTCTTCTCCCTTCCTCTTTTCAGTTCGGAAATATTTTCTTTTTTTTTATCTCCGATGTTTTTAAATACAAACTTTTATTCTTGAATTTATAGCCATTTTAAAATTAATACGATATAAAATTATGCTTGGGGCAAACATTTCTGTGGATTAATCCTTATTTATTATGGGAAATATTTTCTTTTTTTTACATTAACATAGTTTAATTAACGTTTCCGGTATTTTTTTAAGTTGATCCAATTAGTTCTTGATAAGTTGATTCAATTGCTTGGCTTTTTTTTTGTTTTTTAATGTTAAGCTTATATAAATTATACGAATAAAATCAATCTCTCCATTTATAAGAAACTTTCGAGAATCTTTAATTAATTATCTTAAAGTTATTCCTAAATTATTGTCTATAAAAACACTTTATTCATTTGTCAACTTAATTAATGAGTTTAATCTTTTGTAAGGACACATACGCTTTAAATTTAACAATGCATACTTTATATTTAATAATTATTTGTATCGAAATCTTAGTATGGTTATTGATACACGTATACTATAGTTTAAATCTACGATAGGGACATCTAATCAGGTTAGATAGAGTTAACATTCAGCATATTGTTGAAGGAAAGAGTTCGGATCTCATTCAAAATCAAAGGGGGTGCAAGGAGAAGCACAGTACTTGCATCCCAAGCTCAAACAAAATACGTAGAAAAAAGTAAAAATAAAATATATTCTGATCACACCAGAACTAAATATAAAACCTATTATTCAGTGTAAGACACCTTGTGAATGCATATACACAAGGTGTCTTACACTTTGTGTATATGCACAGCATTAATGATAAGACTTTTGTCTTATCATTAATGCTGTGATCGTGTTCCTTATTAATATATTTAATATAAGCCAGTAATAAGCAAATAAAGAAACAGTATCCAAAATATATTAAATATAGCCATAAAATTATTCAGTTGCACGTTATATCTTCATGAGGTCCAGGAAAATGAATTAGGGCCTCCATGTGCAGTGTTGACTTCAGACATTTTTCTTTGAGGAAATGTTTTCTTATAAAAGATTGGTTTGAGCCCTCTGTTGTTGGGGGTCCCGGGCAATTGCCTTTCTGCCCACAGGATAGCGCCCCACTAAAATTACCAAGAAAAGGGAAGACGAAATCAAGAAAAACTCTAATTTTCTATTATTCACGAGGTTTTTAATGAATTAATTTTATAAAATAAGTGAGAAAGAAATAGAAATTAAAGCAATAATTTCCATAGTTTCATCAATAAATAACAGATAAGGCTATAAAATTATATAAGATTCGATGTTATTGAAAATTAATCTTATAAATTACAAGTAAAAAATCAAGTATTTTGTGTCATTTAATCTAAAATATAATCTAAGAAGTTGCATTTTTAAATTTATAACATTTAATATCAAATTCCCAGTACTTCAAAAGGAAATGAGGACATGTTAACGACGTTAGTTTTATTTTTAAATTATGAAGGAAATAATAATAATATGTAAATTGTTATTAATTACAAAAATAAATTTATTTCTTTATTAAAATAAGATAATAATCATTCTAATTAGTTAGATCTGTATTTATCTGTCGTCTTAATCACATTAAGGAAATGTTAGCGCCAAATTTTGTCCTAGCGGCTGAATTTTCGAAAGATTTTTAAAAAAAATTGAAGGATAGTGTGTGGGTCTATACCAGTTTTCTTGAGCTTTTCCCAATAGTTCTTGTAAGGAATTATTGATGTTTGGGGATTTATTGGCATTTAATGGCTTATTTGTAGTTGTAAAAAAGCTTGCAACGTTGTTGCTGGACTTTTCCGGAATTCTTTATTTGTTTTCATCCGTAATAAAAAGAAAAAAAATTATAATTTCGAAGCTTTTTGAGATACTGTATATATTCCTTAATATCTCCGGAACCAATGGACTAATTTTCCTGAAAATATCTAGAAATATTTATCCTTAACATACAAATCTCACTGAAAAATTTCAGAAATTTTTGACAAAAGAGACCCGAGTTATTAACCTTCAAAGTGGTGAAGAAAAATATGACCTCGACACACACTAAAGAAAAAAAGACCCCAAATTTTTTGAATTTCGCTACGCTTCAAGGTTCCAAAAATTAATTGCGAACTTATTGTTAATTTATAACTACAAGTAAACCATTAAACGCCAATCAATCTCCCAAACATTAATAATTTACAGTTATTTCTATAGAGGACTCTAACACCTATTGATTAATTATCATTACCCTGTAGCCTACAGTATTATTATTTTATCCTATATAATAAATATTTTATATTTATTATATAGGATATAATAAATATAATATAATAGGATTAAAATATATATAATAAATTTTTTAATTGAAAAAATCAGATATAAATTCACCTACACTGTATAATTTTAGAAAACTTCATCCTACTCTTATGCATATTATTCATTCATTATTCTAAATAATGATTATATCGAGTAGCTTAATGTGATTTGAATTATTATTATTTTATATTTAATTATATTTTACTTATCAGAAATAAAAATAATTAATTATAATTATAACTAAAACTTTTAAAATTGTTTATATATTCGCACTTTTAATTATTAAACTGTCAGGATATATGAAAATCAGTAGAACCTCCGAACAATAAACACACGAGAACATAAAAAATGGCCTTTGTTTAAAGGTGGCCGTCGTTGAGAGGTGCACGTTTTATGGAGGTTTTTAAGTAGTGTATTTTCGTAGCATTATACATTACAGTTTTTTATTTCTAGCTGATGTGATAATACTTAACATTAACACCTATTCCTATTCTACTTCTCCCTGCTAATAAACTTGTTAACAAGTACCCGGAAGGAAAAAATTCCAAAAAAATTGAATAATGTAAATATTTATCTTTAAATAATTTCTTATCAAGTTGTCTTTTTTTTTCTTCTTCCTCTAGATAGGCTCCTACATGTAAAACCTACCTATTATATGCATCATATATCATGCAAAGGTTAATAAAACTTGTATATATTTACGCGTTATTAAATTTTTCATCCTAGCAAAAATATAAATTTAATGTATCTTAATTTATTTACTTTATAAACTCGTTTTAACGTTGGATTATTTTTTGCAGAAACACGACACGAGATACGCTCGATTCTTCGAAGATTCTTACAAGATAGAGGACATTAACACGAAAACATAGTTTTGGAATTAAATTCTTAATCTTCCTAACTCCATAAAGTACATAAATAATTTACATAAAATATATTTTAATCAATAAAAATTCAATTTATTGTTAAAGATGAATGTTTTCTACTTTGAAAAAAAATTACAATTAATTAATTAATTTTTCTATATTTTAATTCGCGCGATAAATTTCATTTATGTAACAAATTCACATCGCCATATATCATAGAAAAATTCACATAAAATAATTTATAGCAATTTCCTCACCAATTAGTATTATCTCGCAACGATTTAACAGCAGACAATAAAGCCATAGCTGTACACGACGTAAAGCAATGCAAACAAGGAAAGAAAAAGAAAAAAAAAAAAGAGGTTCTCAGAGATCTAAACTACGAAAGGTCAGTTGTTATTGACCAAATTGGCCATTTAAACGGCGAATCGCCCGGAGCAAGATTAAAAGACAAGATCTACCAACGACAAAAACGTGTCAAAAACGATTGATGAGACTGTAATATACTTTGCTGACAAAGACAATTAATCTTTGCAAAGAGAGATGTTCACATGATTTTCTATGCAGGCATTTTATCACCCAAAAATACTTAAATGTCATCGTCTAATCGTCACTCGTCTCCTAAACCTTTTTTTTTTTTTTAATTACTAAGAATCATCATCTTTTCCCACGCATAATTGTAATAATTACGAGCAATTGTAACGTTTATATTACAAATATTCTCAGCTCGAACTTGATTACATTTTCCAAATTAATTTTTTAAATTAATAATCGTCTTTTCCCACTATTATTCGTAATAATTATGAGCGATCGGGACGTTTATATTATTAAAATCATTCTTATAATTCGAAAATAAATACGTTAATTATAATTAAAAGAAAATTCGATTTAATAATTATCATTGCGATTTTTTATTAAATTAATATCATCATCGTTTCTCACGTATAAAGCGCAGTAACTGGAGAGGCATTTATCTTCTCGGTTCGAAAATGTGCGCTTTAATTACTAAAAAGAAATAATAATTTTAATTAAAATACACTCCAATTTAGCCTAAAAATCATTTAATAGTCACCTTATAAACTCATTTAATGGCTAAAAATCATCATCAATTTCTCATGTATCATCATAAAAATTACGAGCAATTGAAACATTTGAGTAATAAATATTCTCTCGGCACGAAAATGGCGACTTTAACTATAAAAAAAAATTACGAAATTTTAGTACAGAAATAAATATTTATAGCCGTTGATATCGTTTGAAGAATTTTTACAGCTGTTAAACTTTCATAACACGAAACTATAATTCTCCAAGCATTTAATACCGTGCGAATTGAACTCGAAGATGAGGGATAAAACAGAAAAGAAAAAGGAAAAAAAATAAAAATAAAAATAAAAAAAACACTTCTTAAGTTTCGTGGGAAAAATTTAAGGTTTTAACTTCCCTTTAAGTGACCCGATCATTGAGTTCGACTAGTTTTTCCTTTAACATTAACATGTTTGTTATCAAAAATGAATCTTCGAACACGTGTTTTGTTCATTATAAAGTAGAAGATCGTCTTGAACTTGGATAGTAGTGACATTGGTTCCAAGTTGCAGAACAGGAAGTTAATCTAGTGGATATCTTTAATGATTTTTATCAGTTATTGACTAATAATGCGTTTATTTATTAAGTTAAAAAAAATCACTTTGCTCTAATCTATATGCCAATTACTTAGCCATTGTTATTCTTTATCCCATATGACTACGCGTACATTTTATAATATATCGTGACACAATTTTTTTTATAAATAAAAGATATTTTCGAGATAAAATCCACTTCGTTTTCGTGATAAATTTTCAAATTATTTATAAACTCTAATAATAAGTTTATATTAATTATTAATTATCAATATATATATATTTTATTCTAATTTAAAAAAAATAATAAATATATATTAATGTAAGAAATTAAATTAAAAACGATTTTAATTTTTTACAGCAGATGGCAGCACGTAAATACGGTTGGACATTCCTTTCTGTTTAAGGTTGCGATGTACTTATTATAATCAACATAATGTTATCTCGATAATAATAAAAGAAAAATGCATTTTGTGTGTGTGTATATATATCATTAAATCAATCTTCTCTACTCAAAAATTAATTGATTTTTAGAAGTTGGTTCCACTTTGTCTGCATTACTTTAACATTATATGTCGCGTACGTGACTGCTGGCTATAACTCCATCAACAACATTTTTATCTTAAAATGTATCGTAAATTATTAAGTATAAGATTATTTAAATTGTTTACGACTCTCATCTTAAGGGGTGGACGTTAGCTTCATTTAATAATCATAATAATAATAATAATAATATAATAAAAAAAATATATATATATATACATAAAAAAATGACTTGTCTGTCTACGAATTTTTATTTAATTAAGTTAACAAGAGACTTAAAAAAATATATTTTTTTAAGCTAATTTTATTATACGTATATAAAGTAAAACCTGTTAAATACGGAAACTTGTATAAACGGAAAAGATCGTAACGGAGCGATTTTCTATGTTAACAAAAGAAAAAAAACCCTTTGCTAAACGGGAACCTGCCAATTCGATTCCGTTTTACACAGGCGTTTTTTACTGTATTAACTAATTTAAATTCAGTTTGCTTCTGTATAAAATTTGCAAACTCGATTTACTTAGAAATTCTCGTACGGTGTAGAAAAAACTTGATATATATATAATTTTTTTATGTTTAGAAAAATATATAAATGTTTTTAGGAAATAATCTTAAACATTTGAAATATTTTAATGTATTTATTATTATTATTATTTTTTTTTTAAAAAATTATATACTTGTTTATTTCCAGTTTTGGAGTAATTCCCAGAAATAATTTCGTTTCGGTATCGACGGGTGTGGCATGAATAGGGAAGTAATAATAAAAATTTACAAACATTACTTAAAGTTTGTGAAGGAAAAATCATATTTCTTTAAACTTTATAACCTATAGCTAGAGGAAAACACTTATTTTTTCCTATTTTTTTCAGTTTTCTTATCCAACACACGTGTTACTTTTGATATATTTAATCTTGCAAACCTTAACTTTTTTCTCTTAAAAAAAATTGTAGGGGGAAGAAAAAAAATCTTGAAATTGGATATTTTTCTCGAATGGTTTGTCATTTATTAAATATATTAATGTATACTGTACGTAACATTTATTTATTTATTTATTCCCATATTAATACTTCTTTGTTTTAGAAAATAAATGATAATTAACTCGTAAATAATTTAATTAGAAATTATTTAAGAGAAGTATTAATGTAAAGGAAATGGACATCAAGACTGGGAAAAAATATATAATAAATAATTTATAAATTTATTTTAAATTAATTTACTTAATGTATGACCTTATGAATATTATTATTATTTTTTTTTATGAATTAAAGTTTAGTAAAGTTATATTTAATAGAAAAAAAGTTGAGATTTTTGTGTCCTCTATAGAAACGATATTAAGTTACAATTGATGATTTTGTTGTTTCTGTGTAATAAGTTGTTTACAGTTGACTTTAAAATTAAAAAAAAAAAAATCCCCCAAAATGGAACCTGAGTACAACGTAAACATGCCACGTTATTCCGTCTTATACAGGTTTTACTGTAATAATTTAATGATTTTATCCAATTTTTTGCGGTATTAAATTTGGTTTTAAATTCTTAAAATAAATAATCTTCAAAAAATTGGAGTAACGGGAACATTTTTAATTTAATTATTTAATAATTGTATTTAATTTTTATAAAGTTGTAAATTTACTTAATTAATATATATATATACGTATCTTTATGAAGAAGTAAATTGCAACAGTTGCATTTTGCTTTTTTTCTTAAGTGTTTTTTTACTGAAATTTAGTAACTTATATCGAATTAAATTGAGTTAATTTAAATGAAACAGAAAGAATAATTTATAAGTGAATAAACCTGCATAAAAATAATGTAAATACTTTAATTTAAATGCAAAAAGTAAAGAAATTAAGGATAGAAAATGAAGGTAAAGAAAGGAATGAAGGATATAAAATTAAGGCAAAGGAAGGAGTGAAGGATAGAAAATTGAGAAAAAAAAGGAGAGAATGAAGAATTTTAAAATAAAATAAAAGTTTAGTTAAAAATTTATTTCTAATTTAAGAGTGAATACGATTCGATTTAATTTTTTGAAGAATTTAGAAACGAATTCCGTCAACTTTAATTGTAAACTGATGATAACGACGATAAAGCGTTATTATTGTTTTTATGCTAATTAATTAAAAGTCCTTCGTATAATTGCCATTAAAATAATGCGTCTTAATTATATACTCACTTATTTATTTTGATTTAAATAATAATAATAAAAATAAAACTAGTTAAAATTCTTTAAAAATATTATTATCACTATTTTTTTTTTTTTGCTAAAGTAATTAGAATAAATTTGTTTTCGCCTTCAGGAATGCTCGAAAGACGAAAAGTTTATGGATTAAAAATGTAATATAAAGATCGCTTTTAATGTAATTTAGTAGGAAAGGAAAAGCATTTATCAAAATCATAAAGAATAATTTTAAAAAATAGAAAAAAAATTGAGCGAAATATGTGAAAAACATAATACTTTAATTAAGACATTAAATCATCGCTTCCTTTAATATACATATGATATCTAGTGAAATTTTTCATGAGAATAGATTAAAAAAAAGGAGCCTTTTTTTCCTAAAAAAATGGCGAATCTTCATCATATTAACCAAGTTATGTAATTAGCTAGAAAGGTAAAAAAAATCCAGATTCCTGCATATTAATAGACAATGATAATTATTCATTATTAGATAACAGGTATTGGGTTTATTTGAAAAGAGATTAGCTGCGTATTAATTGTCTATCTCTTTGTATCAAGCCTGGCAGAAACATTTGCATCTTAGTATCTCCCCGAATTTTTAATTATCTTCTTTTGTTTAATCGCTTGTTTCATTTTTAAAACGTTCCCAAAAATGTAGCAAGAAAACTAAGATTAGGAGGAGGAGTTTATGCGGAGGGACACTTTGCAGAGATAATATAAGAGAAATAATGCTTTGTATTTATAAAAAACGTGAGATAATATATGATAGAATATATTTTAAAAAAGAAAATAAGCGGTTCTTATAGAAGAAAAAAAAACACACATGAAGAAAGTATATCTTCTGTACTTTGTATTGCTCTCTTATTAATGTCAAACATACATATTGGCTCAAATATCACACCTATAAAATATATTCTACACTTTAGCGTGGGATTAAAGAAAAATAAATACTTGTTTCTTATTTCAAAATTATTTTTTCTCATCGATCAATTGATATTGTCTTCGATTAAAGAGAAATAAACAGAGAATTTTCTCCTCTCTCTCTACGGGGAAACACATGATAATAATTTGTAAAATTTATCTTATTGAGAAAATTAAACATTTATCTAATTTGTATAATGATGTTGTATTTCAAAGAAATTATTCTTTGTTATCTTTCCGAGATAAGAGATATGATAGCTGTTAGTGTTCTTTTAAAAACTGAACGACATATTTTATCTACTTTGACACAAGTTATTCCTAACAAATTAGGAATATCCTGCTCTGCAGTAAATGGGAAGGTATAATTAACGTTAAAAACGTATCATGTGACTTGTATGATAATACTCGGCTATATATCATTTTACTTGTTTGAATTATTAAAGTTCGGATGTAATAAAATAACTTATTTATATTTTAATGACTTTTAGATATATTGTTATTGCTGACACAAGAAGCTTAAGATATTTCTTATATAGGGCTAGTTTTAAGAATAATTTCTATCGATTTTCTTATTAAATCTTACGCTTGATTTATAGATCCTTATGCCAATTTTTATATTGGCTTTCTTTCTTGTGTATAACGTAATAATCTTTTAGAAAATTAGCATTTTTTGCCCGTTAAACACACAAAAAATTTGGTATTCTGTAGATTAACGCTTACAGCCTTCATCCTATATATTTTTCAGTTATTTAAATGGTTGTAAAGGCCATTAAACGAACAAAAGATTTTTATTTTGTCTTCATAAGGTCTGTACGCGGGTTAACAGAATTGTATACAGGTCGAACAACATCAATCATCATAAAAATCGAGAGTTATCTTAATACATTCGATAATAAAGTGGCATAGCACTTAAAATAAAATTTGACAGATGATAAATGTATACAGAAATTAGAAAGTTATAGGAAAAATAGGACCCAGAGTTGAATTTAGACGATAACAGATTGAACAAAAGGATGAATAATGTAAGTAGAAAAAAATATATATACTGTATTTCGTACAAATTAAACGATAATAAATGATGCGTGATCCGTGGAGTGACATTAATTGAAATGATATACGGGTGCATACTTATGCAAAAATGTGTAGAAGCTAGGTCAACTGTTGGCCGTACACATCATAAACGAAGTTAACATCAAAACTTATTGGGTTTTAGTTAGAACTATATCGGCTTTGAAAGAATGATACGTTTCTTACGACGTGGGAAAATAAGTTTTTAGTTTTCTCCCTGTCATTAACATTTACAAGCTGTCATGCTATTTGAAATAGTACATTCCTACTTAATGTGATGTTGGGTATATCTTAGCTCGGCAGTTCCGCTTACACCACAGATAACTTGACTAAAAAAGTCAATTTATTTCATAGCAGGCGTCAGCCAGTCCGGCATCTGCGGATAAGTAATTAACAAGATACTGTAAGTGAAAATGTTTCTTCATTAATTCAATGTCTGGAGTAATGTGCACATTCTGTATGCCCCCAAGTACAGATGTCATCGTAATTTCGATAATTCTGAATTGTACTAGTCAATTTTTCTTTTAAAAAAATTAAAAATAGGCGACAAAAAATGCCATTGCGTGAAAGATCTAGCCTACCATCTAGCGCTTTTTTTATACATAGGCCTATATCTGTATATAAATATATATATATATATATATATATAGAATATATAAAAATCTGACCCCTCCTGATTATTAAACTGCATAATTTGAAGGTTTCGAAAGAACGCTTCTAGCATATCATTAATAGTAGTTATTAAAATATTAATAAAAACAATTAATGCAAATCACTAATAGACCGGATTATAATGCGCATCCCTCGTGTTTTTTTCTCTTCTCCCCTTCCATTCATATTCAGATAACAATACACAGATAATATGCAAGGATTTTAATAATATATAAGACCTATATATATTAAATTGTATATATATCTTAGTATATATTACAGTTTTTACCTATCATTAAAGCTTTAGAAAAGTTTTAAAGAGCGCATTTGTGAAGGTAAAAAAAAAATAAATAAAAATGCTATTCTAGATTATATCTAAAGATTTATTAGGCTCATTAAAGAAAGTTTCTTTTTCTTCTTAAGTTACAATTTAAATAAAATTTTTAAAACGATAATAATAATTGTATACGAACAATAGTGGTATCAAAATGGCGTCGTGTGTTGACCTTGAGCCTATAACAGACAGAAGGCGTGGTACATTACATAGGTGGGTCATAACAGAACGTACGTATACGTACCTTATAACCTTCGGCATGTTTCCTGGGTTGTGTTCGAGCACAGAACCGGATTGTATAAATGTTTCTGTTATAAGAAGACATAGATCCGTATATTTTTTATGTATACATAACACATACTTGACTAATTTTATCGTCAATTTTTTCTTTTCTTCAAAACAGGAAAATGTAGATTTTTGTCACTCCCATACAAGCTTTGTATAAATATATAAATATATATAATTTGATATCTCAAAATAGGATTTTAAGAAATGTATGTGTTATAATTATGCGCTTTTTATCATTAAAAAAAAACTATTAATTAAACTTCATGTAATATTATCCTTCGAAACTAGAAAAACTTCTAAAAGTTGTATAACTTTGTCCTCTAAACACAGTTTTAATAATAAATTATTTATTAACATAATTCGAAAATTTTCCTGTTCTAAAAATTAAAAAAAAAATAAATAAAAATTAATTTAAAAATAAAATAAAATTTACGATTTTAAAAAAAACTAGGTCAGAATAATATTAATAAATAAATACATTTAAATTAAATAATAATAATAAATTTTACTTTATGAAAATAATTCAAAATTAATTCAATTTAAAAGTAAAGAAGAAGAAGAAGAAGGAAAAAAAATCGAATAAAATGTAAAGTATTTTTAAAGAAAAAAAAATTTGCTTAAAAAATAATTTATTAATTTATTTTAATTAAATTTTATTTTAATTTAATTTCCTGTGTTTAAATAATGATTAAGGTTCTATTTTTATACACGTGTTTTTAAACAATACTTTGATTATCTTACCTTTCGATTGTTTTATTGGTTTGTGTTTATTTGACGTTTACAAACTATTCACTTTCATTGGTTAGTTTAGCTATCAACACAAATATGCTCATTATCTCATTGGTTCAATTTTTAACAAGGTAAATACGCAGTAATTTACTGATATAATTTTATAATTAATTTTGATTGGATGAAATTTTTAAATTTAAATTTTAAAAACGTGGTTAATATTTAGGATTTCGTTATTAATTTCGATATTTTTACACAATTTATATCGAGTGTTTTGTTTGATTTTTTTTTATGTTTTTACGTGCCATTATTTAAAAATACGTTGATTTATACATTTAAAAATTAGAAAACGCTTGCCAATCATTAATTATTTATCCTAATTTTTCCATATTTTATTTTAAATTTTTAGTAACAAATTGTATCGAATTGTACGTGAAAAAAGTAAATATTTGTGAAATTTAAAGAGAAAATATTAATTAAAAATCGTATGTATCACACCCGATATCGAGTATCATTCGATTTTGACGTCAAATTATCTCTTATTTTGCCACAGGCAATAATTAAGCGCGAATGTAACTTAATTCAATTATAAAGTCTATATAGTTCCTATCACATTGGTTCATCTCTGTACAGTAGCATGAACAATACTCATCATATACTCTTTTTTCTTGTGCAAGAATTCTTCTTAGAAACAATATCCTTAAGGCAAAAAATATAGAATAAATTTTTTAAGGTTTTTCTATAAATAATACTAGTGTCTATAATTTTAATTTCGAATTCTGGAATTCCTGTAAATAGAACGAGCCCTAAGAAAAGAAATCATTACAATTGTATAACGATTTTTTTGTCAACTTGGCGATAAAGAAAGAATAAAAACGATATATCTTTAGATAATGGTAGTTCTCTTATCATAAATGATCTGTGACCCTACCCTATACTAATGACAGTATTTTTGTGAGCAAAAATCTTACTTGCTTCAACCTGTAGCTTATTATATCAAGTGACATTGATATATCACTATAATGACCATCCGATGCTTAAACTTGAATGTGGTTTGAAACTTTTATGTGCTAAAACAATAGCAGTGGTATATAATTTCGTGATTTATATAACCTATTTAGATATTTTAACTTATATATTACATTATATATTATAAAATCTCTACGAATATATAACAGAAGAGAGCGTAAACACCCCCTCTAAAAAATTAGCAAACTTCCTTAAAATATTCAAACTTACGGACTTGATTGTATTTTATTTTTATTATAGTTTCGGCGAAAGGAACCGTGAAAAAAAAAATTTTATTTTAGTTTTTTGTTAAGTCATAAAAGAAATTTTGGGGCAATAATTTATGAGAAATATGTATTTGATGGCAGGATTTACGTTGTCAAACACGCTGACTATTTTTTTTATGCCCTGTTTCCCCCAAAAGTTGGTTTCTTTCAAAGAACAGCTGGCCATCACACAAAACAAATTGAACAAAAGAGATGATAAAAAAAGGGGATATATCCTTAAAAGACGCAAAGGTTTTGATGGGGAGTTTTAGGGAAGAGTGAATCCCTATTGTTAGATGTCTGTGATTCAGTAGAAAAATTCTATAAATTATGTCTCTGTTGTGATAATGTCAGATACCGGTCTGGTCTCACGGATGGAATAATGTCATCGAGTTTTTCTAAGAAAAATTGAAAAAAAACTCTACTTTTTTCTGAAATTAAAAAAAATATATACATACATACATACATATATATTCATGCTCCTATTTAATGTTACAAATTAAAATAAAAAAAAGATTTTTTTCTATCTATATAAGTGTATTATATAGATATAAAAAACATATGCTTTTAATTCACATTATTTATGGATAATTAATTCTGTCTGACCTGATACTTGTTCAGCTTCTTGCGGTCAAGAATAAGAACAACAAGGCAGCGAGTGCCTAAAGGGTTACAAGAGAGAGTTGTTAAGTACGTATCAATGGAAGGACGTACATCGAGAGCAAGTTGGAGGGGGAAAGAAAAAAAAAAGAAAGTGCTTCTGAGGTTACAGTGTACAGGTTCGCCCATTCATAAAGTCTTTTTGCACACCTTGTTATACCCGTGTGTGATTGGCTAACTTATAATCGTGTTTAGGTGTGTGATAGATGACTTTTTGAATGCAGAAATGTATATTTAATTTAATCACATGACTTGGGTCTCTATCTATTTATAATATCCAATTAAATGATATTTATGAAATTATTAAATACAATTTTTTTTATGTAGATTTAAATTTTTTTTAATTACATGCTTTTCGGATGTTAATAAAAATGGAGTAATGTTAAGATTATCAAAGAGATAAGCGAGGTTATTTAATTTTTTAATATAAGAAATTGTCTACTATGGGGTGGTTTTACGATTTAATTTATGATTTTAATTAAAAAAACAAATAAAATTTTGGTAATCCTCTCATAAAATGGATAGAAATCTACTGTCGTATAGATAATATTTCACCTATGAAATACTTTTCCCTCCTTTACTGAACCAATAAACGAAGTCTTTTTCTCACGAAATCTGCAACAATTTTAATGGCAAACCAGTTAGAAGTCATATAAAAGAAGATTAAAATTATTTTACCCCCGAGATAATGTGTACAAGTTTCTGAAGCTGTTATCAGAAATAGTCTGGCTGTGCTGAATTAAGTACAGTGTTTTGGGTGCCAGTAATAATAGCTTTTTTCTCTAACCCCCATGTACAAAATGAAAGCAATTGTCTGATTCTTAATATCCCCCAGGTGAAATACAAAGCTGAATTCAAAACCAGGTTTCGTGACCTTGACCTTATGGACTTCAAACTAGAATCGTAAAATTTGGTTTTCAAGTCACGAATTTGTTTCAACCACAAAGGTAAGTAGTATTTTCATATTTGATGTTATTTTTTCTTTTTTTTTTTTCTTCCTTCACCTTCAACAGGTTCAATTCTTATGTGGAATGTCTGAGAACACATATGGTATTGTACCCAAAAATATTTTTTTTTTTGAATTTTCCTTGTTTTTTTCCATACAAACATAATGACTAACTTGTAATATTTGTATATGTTTATACATTCTTATAATATGTTCGTATCCTGTTCACGACTTAACCTTTCTTAGTCGTACATTTAAAATAATACAAAAAAGTTAAAATGTTTTTAATTTTCATATAATAAACCGCCTTATAACAGTTAATTTAATTAGGAAAAGAAAAAACCTCCTTCCCCCCTTTGCAGCTCTATTGAACTGGGCGAAACACATAAATCAATCAATGCAATATAATAACGTTTATATATACTATCATAAAAGAACTTTAAAAACATATAATTAAAGAGTTATTTGCATTAAAATAAATGTTAAAATAATCTCGTTTGTCAAGCCTTGAACTTGATTAATAAATAGAATAAAAGCCCATACAAACGTGGCTTTATGCGCCAAGTTAGAAGATTGAAATCAAGAATTTATCTCTTTAAAATAATATATTTTTTTAAAAAATAAAAATAATAATACGAAGAAGAATAAATTTATTACAAAATCCCGCTTTATATTGTTTGTATAAGTACATTAAACTTACGATTTACGTCTTTAAATTATCGAATTTAGAAAATTGCTAAGTGGCAGTGAACGGAGTTAAAGAGTAAAAAAAATGATAAATGAATTATTTTTGTTGTATGGATCACATTTAGCTTGTTGTTCCAATTATTAAAGAGTAAGTTCAGTTTCCTGAGTTGAATTTCTCACGACACAAAGACGACCTACAAATTTCTGACAATCATACAATAAATCTAAAAGAAAAATTGAGTTGATTGTGGTTGATTGTAGCTTCATAAAAACTAACGAAAATAAAAGAATGCTTATAAAATAAACGATGCCAAATACAGAAAAAAATAATAATAAATAAAATCAATAAAACATTAAAAAATATATATATTAAATAAAATTTAAATATTTTAAATATGTAACCTAAAATTCTCTCGAATTTCCATAACTAAGTTAGGTTATTTAGATGAGGTTAATAGGATATGTTTAGGTCGATTATATAATTTTTCTTAACGTTGTTCTAATTCATAAATGAATAAACGAATTATTACAGATTATCGAATTAAAAAATTTAAAAAACATATATATATATAAATATAATATTAATTAATATACGTACGAAAACTCCCATAATAATTCTCTCATTAGAAAAAGTTTATGGGATAATTCCGATAACATCGTAAAAAATCGATTGTTATTAACTAAAAATTGTTATAGATAAAATTATATTTATGTGCATAATACATATAATTTAAGAGGGGAGGTTTATCATTAAAAAGAAGAAAAAAGTTAACTTCATTAATTTGTTTTTGATGCATCGAAAGGGTATTATCGAATATAAAACCTTTCAGTCAAGACATTTCAATGTCAATAATCTTCAATAAAATACATAAAAAGTTAGAAAAAAAGTGAAGAGAAAACGAAAAGAAATAAACTTACAGAAATTTTCTGATAGAAAAGTATTTTAATTATACATTATATATCTCAAATGACATTAATTTCATCTAATCATAAAGACAAATTACTGACAGAACGAGAAAATCTAGTTTTGAAATTCGTTTCTTCTCTTATTGGTCAATTCATTGACGAATTCATCAGTATTTGTTCTCTAATTGGCCATTTTCGTTACTGCCGTTTTTTAATTTGACTAACTTACATTTATTCATCCGAGACTCGCCTAATTTTTTATTATTATTATTGTTTTTTTTTATTTTAATAATTGCTTATGTCTGTGCCTCTTTTTTATCGTATTGTTAACGCATTCTCTATTTGTTTCTTCTCAACTCCTCGGTTTACACCTTAATTTGCGACTTAATCGGATCTCAATTGTTAGATTTCCATCTTAACCATCAGATTTATGTAAAATTTAATCGTTATATCAAAAATAATCAGAAAATTACGCGTATATTTTGTTATTTTTTTTCTAACTTGATAAAAGTGGCATGTTCGAAGGTCACATTTTAAGCAAAAATATTCTCTTCCACCATTAAAAATGATTATCTACATGAATATTAATTAAAAAATACTACTGGGGGATATTCATTAATCGACAATGGTATATAATAGGTGAGTGTACGCGAGGGAGTGGTGTATGAGAAAGATAAATCTTCAACACACCCCACACCAAGACAGGCCACTTCATCTTACCCAACTGTTGTTAATGTTTGGTATATTTTGCCCAAGGCTTGAAGTGTTTTTACAAAGGGGTTAAGGATTTTGATCGTTGAATGTTATACAACTAACCAATTTACTAGATATCACGGTTGAGTCATACCCTGTGGCTTCTTCAGACTCAAAACTCAAAACTGCGTATCATTTAGACCATTGCTCACGAACCCACCAAACAATTTTTATAAATAGTTACTTGGCTCTATAATTACCTCCAAAGAAGTTTAATGTTCACGGATTCTGTTGTTTGAAGTCATTTCGGACATGATAATCGGTTATTTTTTTAATAACTGTTATGTTTCAAAGGAATGTTAAAATTATGATTTATTTAGGGGTTGGTAAAAATTTTTATATGGTCCCACCAACATTCTGTCCTCAATTATGTAAATATTAATATATTAAACGGGTTGATTTTTTTCCTTATTTTCTAACTAATTTGTCAAGATAAAACGTTCGAAAAACCCTTTTTTTTCCCTACTCGATAGAACTGTATTTTGATCACACTGGTTGCAAAAATCAAGGTGATGTTTATTTAGTTAGGGGTTAAGAGTCAAAATGAATCGTACCTTGATCTGTTTAATGGGTGCTAGAACAGAAAAAAGGGGGGAGGAAATCTCTCATAGCAACAAGGCAGCCATTGTTTTCTACTTTTTCTTTGTTTTCGTTTCGACATCTGCCTCTTAAAGCAGGTGATTTTTATTTAACTGCTAGTTTGATTTGAATGGTAATTTTTCAACTAATAATATAGTAATTAGGGTGCAAAATTTTTTTTTATATTTTTCAAATTTAAATGAATAAAAAATAAATAAATAAAAAACAATTTTATTTGATATTCAAGGTGAAGTCCAAAACTGGTTATTGGCATATAACAAATTAACATAAATTAACCAATAAAAGAGGATAGAGGTGTCATTGCCATTATTGTGGCATGACATTCGTTTATCGAATAGAACTTAAACCGTTTTAGCAATCAAACAAACGAATTTTTTTGCATAAAATACCATTAATTTCCTTGCAAAATTTTGTGTAAATATAATTTCCAATGGGTAACACCATGTTTTAGTAACGAAAGTATTGTGGGGAGAGGAGAAATCCTAATTTAAAAATAGTTTATAATTTAAATAATTTAGTAGTCTAAGATATATATAAGGTCTGTAAATTATCATCTCGAAGTTATCTAAACATTTATATCCACAGTTTATATTCTTAGTTATTTAATTTATTTACATAACATAATAAAAATACAAAATTAATGCCTTGAATGAAGAAGAAAAAAAATCTCTCTTCTCCTGCAAACTTATAAACTGTTTGTATAGTAATTTTTTTTATCATTTTTTTAATGTAAATAAAACACACTTTCTTTAATTACAGCCAGGAATTTTATAATACATAACTGTTTTATTAAGCATTTAAATACTTTTTAATGGAAAAATATGCATTTTTAGTTGTAAAAAATCGTATTTTTAGAAAGTTTTATAATTTATGTAATAGATAAAATATTAGCTAAATTTAAAAAAAAATCTCTAAATATTTATTTAAAAAAATAAATGAGAACCTATCAAAAATATTTATACTTTAAAGAGGGGAAAAAATGGAAAAAAAAGAGAAAGTAGAAATATTAAAAAAAAAAAAATGGCGCTCAACCTCCGAAAATATTTCCATAAGGCGTAACAACTGTAAAATAGTTTAAAAATAATAAATTATAAATCACGTGCTTTTAAACCAATCAAATTCCTTGTATCTCAATGCTATTGTGACGTTATCTAACTTGCAAAACGATTAACAACCGGAGCGCCATCTGTCGTTCATAATTGGTACTAGGTGGCGGTGTCAGCTGAAGACGTTTGTGTTAGGTAGGAAGATAGTTTTGGTATATAAACACGCTTTTGACTTGGTCGGCTATCAAGCGTTATACACCAGGTAAGTAACATTACCGTCTTGTGGAAATTTAAGTATTTTCGCTCGGTTACGTCACAGACTTTTTGTATTACGTCAATTTTCTTTATCATCCCACGAATAAAAGTAACAATTGAGAACCGATGGGTTAGTAAAGGAGTGAACTATAAGTAAAGTCGCGCTATGGAAAAAAAAACTAATGAGAATTTCGAACTGTACTCAATTTTAACGGATTAATTCGAACGTTACGATAAAACAGCGTAACAACTAACGATAATTATAAGTAAAATTAAGCGTAGAAAATATTATTTTGGTGTTTTAAGCGAGGGAGAAGGAGAGAAAAACCCGCTCAAAAAAAGAAAAAGAAAAAAAAAGAAAAGAAAAGAAACAAAAGTACCGTTGCTTTTTCGGGAGTTTTCTTATAGAAAAATCCTCTCGTCGCCCGAAAATTCGGTAGAAATTCGTACGATTTTGCACGTCGATTGTTCATTTTAATACAAAATTATGCAAATGTACTACAATTAATGCCAACTTTTGCACGGTGAAGCTAGGTCAACTGTTGGCCGTACAC
>NW_019385437.1:131300-141024 GCF_000671375.1 Centruroides sculpturatus
AAAAAAAATAATAATTTAATAAATTCTTCTTCTCCTCCTCCCCTCGTTCTTCACTTATAATTTGCAGAAGGAAATGAAAGGGAATTTTTCTAAAAGGAAAAAACTTTAACTAAATGATATTCTAGTTTAAAGTAAGATTAAATGAGGAAAAGTTGTGAAGAAAAAAAAAAAATAGAAAAAAAAATTAGATGTTTAAACGTGTGTTTGTTGTTTCTCTCTCTCTTTTCCAGATAATAGATGCTGTAAAGAAGCAAAGTCGTAGTTAGAGGAACTGTCAGGATAGAAAAGTATTTTTATTTTATTTTAAAGTAAAAATGGTTCTTAAAAATCTACCTTTAGAAAAAAGGGAATTTATTTTTAGTTCTTTCTATAAAGACTATAGGCTTTTAAATTTGTAAAATAAAATATTGTAATTCGCAGTAAATGGTTAAATATAACGATTTCTAACCTTAAAATATATTAAAGTATTCCTGTTACGTTTACCAAACAAGCATTTATTTTCAAACTAAATGTTTTGAGTACGTTTTCCTTCTGTCTGAGTTTCTCTAGCTGTTCTCTCTGGGGAGCATACAATGGAATAAACGACTCCATTATAAATGATAAATCGCGTCTGCTTTTTTTCTCTCCTTTTCCTCCTCCTCCTCCTCCTCCTCTTCCTCCTCCTCCGAGCTCCATTCTCTTTACCACTTTTTCTCCTCTTATTCTATCTAATTTCTTGACGACAAAACTAATCAAAGAGGAGGGAAAAATTAAGTATAAATTCAATCGATAGTTTTCTTCATAACGTATCGCTAGAGTGCATCAATGAACTTTAATTCCCATTCATTCTCTCTATTAATGTTTTGCTACCCCAACTCGGGATAACAAAGTATTGGCAGAAGGCTCAAATTAATGGGTCGCTTCTCAATTTCGGCATCAGAGGGCGTCGTTAACTGTCGAAAACAAAATGGGGAATGCCTATTCCAGAATGAAACTGTTATCTCTGGGTGGAGTTGATTTATTGACAAACTGAATTCAAATTTCTTAAATCGAGACTATTTTAATGTTGTCTTCCTACCAAAGTCGAACATCCCCCCTCAAAAAAATAAAAAAATTAAACTTAAGCTTTTTTTATGGCTCGTAATTAAACTATCTGAAGAAACGTGTTGGTAATTCGAACAGATAAAGAGAATGGATACAATAAACTTGATGGATTCCTCGACTCTTCAGTTGTCCTCCCCTCATTATAATTATTACAATAATAATAATAATAATAATAATAGAAATTAAATTTAAATGAAGATATTTTCTTAACCTTTTCCCCCTGTATAATATTTAATTCTCATGAAAATTAAATAAAATATAATCGTATTTATAGAAATTATATGTCTTTTTTTTATAATAATTTAATAAAATTTTTTTCGTTTCTAAATTAAAATTTGGCTCGCCCAACTTTTAATTTCGGTGGTGCATACGTTATGTATCATTGCATAATGCTCTCTCCCTGTACATCTTACAAAGGCTTATTTCGTATAAAAATAACCAACTAAAGGCCCTATATATGAGATATATAAGGCCTAATACGTTAGTTATTTATAAATTTAAAGTTTATGATTGCCAAATTCGTACGCAATCATCATGCATCAGCGATAAAGTAATTAATGGATAAATAAAAGAAAGCTTTATTACAGCTTCAGTTTTATAACTTTAAATCGATTCTTGGAAGTTTATAAATTGTAGAATTTTAGGAATATTTTTTTTTTTAGAAAGCTTCTAATTGAAAGTGGTAGAGAATCAGGTTGGAGTTTTTACTGTTGAGTGACATTTGAGTCCATGCAGTGAAACAAACCTCCCTTACTAAATCCAGTTAGAGTAGAATATAGGCCTAGACGTAACAGCGTGAGTTATTTTTATGAGTTCTGTATGTTTATTTTACATATAGTAAAGTGCCAAGAAGTAAATTTAAAATGAATTTATAATTCGTCTAACTTCTAACTAACGAAGTAAAGTCCATAAATTTATTAACGTCCCGCTTTTATAAATAGCAATTTATATTTACTGCATTTCTTTTAAAATAATTTAAAGAAGAAAGTTTAAATTTATTTATTTATTATTATTTTTTTGCAAATTAACAATTAATTTAATTACGTACAGTACGTCGTAAAAAATTCGATTTTTTAACGCAATATTATAGCCTAGTTACGTGGAGAGAGAGTGTGCACGTGCATCATCTTATATCTTCATTATCTTAACGGATAATGATGATGCATGGTGCAATAAGTTACAAGAAACGTTAGAAAATAATTAATTTTAATTTATTTTAAAATGTATAAAATTTACAGAAAAATATATACGTTGTATTGTAATTGAAAAAGAAGAAACATTCTTAGAAAGATATATTCGCCAACTGATATAGGAAATGTGCCAAAATAAATAAATAAATCAGTAAAAATAGTGGATAAAATAAAAGAAAATTCGTCTTTATCGCTTCTAGAATTAATTTTCCTATAAAATAAAGAAGAAAATACATTTAAAACAATCGAATAAACAACGAATACAAGCGCATCTACACGCAAAAAATCGAGTTTAAAATTCTGCACGATTTACAAGCAAACACTTACGAAACGAAGAGCACATGTTAAAGAATGGTCTGTAAAGTTATCTGTGCAATAAATAATCTATCGTGCAATATTATAAACTATACAAGTAATATAAAACCCTTCGCTACGATAAAGCAAAGGGGGATGAGAAAAAAAGAAAGGAAAAAAAAACGTGGAATTTGAAGCAAGTTATCATTCAAACAATTTGACATACAATCCGGTATATTCAATATGAGCAGTATACAAGAAAATCCATTTTAAAAACACATTAATATGAGTGGAAAATAATTAGGGAGAGGTCAACGCACTAATCAGAAGAAACTTGTGTTGTAAGGTAAGGTAATTACATCGAGTTGAATGTTGTTGGTATTGTATGATGCATTACACATACCACAACATTAACTAACCGAACAATACTCGGATGCAGTACAGGAGAAAATATATGTGTATCGTATAAATACATATATATGTATATTATAATAATTAAATTCAATGAATAATCTCGAGAATATCTCACATAGTACAGGAAATGAGGCGGTGTATTTATCGTGAATAGATGATAAAAGATGCAGTTGATGAGACTTCTATCTATGAGCTTAATAATCTTCTAGCGAAATCTGATGTCATGTAACAGCATCTATGCCGTGGGAAGGTGACCCCTAGTACTTCAGGGTTAGAAACAGCTATTACTGCAACCGGATAAAAACACTAGTTTTTCACAGTAGCACCATATCTCCACCCTTTCATCCCCACTTTTCACATTTCCTTTCTTCATTTTTCTTTAAATGTTGACTTTTTTTTTCCTTCTTCTTCTCCTCCTCCTTTTAAATGTATATATTGACAATGGTCTCCTTTGTATCGATAACAAGACAAGTATTATGTGATCTATAGTTTTAATTTGTTTATTCATTTGCTACAATGATTAGTTGTATTAGTTGTTATTTATACGTCCATAATACGAAGAGAATTAATTCCAAAATGGCGAACTAATTGGATACAGGATTCGGGTGCAATAAAAATTTTAGGAAATTCCTAACGTTTAATTTGATTAAAATATTTTTAATTGTTTTAAATTGTGTGTTATGTAATCTTTTTTGTGTGTATATGTGTCTTGGAAACAGTATAAAATTTTAATTTTGCTGCGAGGGAGGTACAGAATTGCACTTTTCAATTAAAACGTTCTCGATATTTTGTGTACTTAATGCTATTTTTTAAACAGAAATTTTAATTGTAATTAAAATTCTTCGTTTAGAATTTAATTATCGTTAAGTCCTAACGATGGAATGAGGTTTTAAGCCCAAAATTGAAAGTTTGGACTTAAATTTTTCATGTTTTAAGTATATTTATATAAAAAATTTTAATTATAACTAAAAAATTCTTCGTCCAATTCGGGTGTAGAATTTAATCATCGTTAAATCCCAACGATAGAGTGGGGTGTAAAACTGTACAGAATCGAAAGTTTAGGCTTAAATTTTCAATATTTTAAGTATATTTAATATAATTTTTATGGATTAAATTCGATATTTCTTTATAAAATTTTTATTATAATTAAAAACCTTTCGTTAAATGCGAGTGTAGAATGTAATTACGTAAAACCCTAACGTTGGAGAGGATTAAAATTGTACAAAATTTCAAATTTGGTCTTATATTTTTAATATCTTATATACAATTAATTCAACTTTAATGTATAATATTCGAAATTATTGTATAAAGGCTTTCAATTAAAGAAGAGAGGGTGCAAAAATGTTCAAAAATTACCAATTTTTTACACAAATTTTGTGACTTTAAACGTGTATAATACAAAATTCAGGATTAATTAATATAAAATTTCTATTAAAATGAAATGATTTCAGTCAAGAGGGGATGGAAAACCGAATAAAATTCCAATTTCGGGGAGAAGATTTTCGGTATTTTGGATACGAATTTCGGCACATAAGTTAGAATTTTAAATATATAGTATATTATTTAGTTTATGAGAAAAATCATTTATTAATTATTAAGTTATCATCATTCGACTATACTTAATTAAATTCATTCACGCCATATTGTAAATAATGTCGAAGGTTATTTGGTGGAGGAAATGAAAGCTTTCAAACAAGTCAAGTCATTTGCATCTAATTGCGTTTTGACGTTTTAAATATCTCATCAGTAACGGATAACGAAAGAGTCAATGTCAATATAATCAAAATAATTAAATAAATAATATAATCTAACTCCAAATATATCCCGTTTATTAAAGCAGCAATCCAAAAATTATACGAAATTTATCCAATAATTTGCGAGTTTTCTTAAGTTATCCATTATCTCTTTGCCTCGTTTACTCCAATGATCGCACGCTGTGTAGCGTGTTAAATATGCAAAATTCGTGTTAAAATTTAAAATATTTTTGCTAATTTAAATGATTAAATTTTAGTTTAATTTTATTTAAAATCGAATTAATTCGTTACTTAAAACGTGTGNAAAAATTGTTATAGATAAAATTATATTTATGTGCATAATACATATAATTTAAGAGGGGAGGTTTATCATTAAAAAGAAGAAAAAAGTTAACTTCATTAATTTGTTTTTGATGCATCGAAAGGGTATTATCGAATATAAAACCTTTCAGTCAAGACATTTCAATGTCAATAATCTTCAATAAAATACATAAAAAGTTAGAAAAAAAGTGAAGAGAAAACGAAAAGAAATAAACTTACAGAAATTTTCTGATAGAAAAGTATTTTAATTATACATTATATATCTCAAATGACATTAATTTCATCTAATCATAAAGACAAATTACTGACAGAACGAGAAAATCTAGTTTTGAAATTCGTTTCTTCTCTTATTGGTCAATTCATTGACGAATTCATCAGTATTTGTTCTCTAATTGGCCATTTTCGTTACTGCCGTTTTTTAATTTGACTAACTTACATTTATTCATCCGAGACTCGCCTAATTTTTTATTATTATTATTGTTTTTTTTTATTTTAATAATTGCTTATGTCTGTGCCTCTTTTTTATCGTATTGTTAACGCATTCTCTATTTGTTTCTTCTCAACTCCTCGGTTTACACCTTAATTTGCGACTTAATCGGATCTCAATTGTTAGATTTCCATCTTAACCATCAGATTTATGTAAAATTTAATCGTTATATCAAAAATAATCAGAAAATTACGCGTATATTTTGTTATTTTTTTTCTAACTTGATAAAAGTGGCATGTTCGAAGGTCACATTTTAAGCAAAAATATTCTCTTCCACCATTAAAAATGATTATCTACATGAATATTAATTAAAAAATACTACTGGGGGATATTCATTAATCGACAATGGTATATAATAGGTGAGTGTACGCGAGGGAGTGGTGTATGAGAAAGATAAATCTTCAACACACCCCACACCAAGACAGGCCACTTCATCTTACCCAACTGTTGTTAATGTTTGGTATATTTTGCCCAAGGCTTGAAGTGTTTTTACAAAGGGGTTAAGGATTTTGATCGTTGAATGTTATACAACTAACCAATTTACTAGATATCACGGTTGAGTCATACCCTGTGGCTTCTTCAGACTCAAAACTCAAAACTGCGTATCATTTAGACCATTGCTCACGAACCCACCAAACAATTTTTATAAATAGTTACTTGGCTCTATAATTACCTCCAAAGAAGTTTAATGTTCACGGATTCTGTTGTTTGAAGTCATTTCGGACATGATAATCGGTTATTTTTTTAATAACTGTTATGTTTCAAAGGAATGTTAAAATTATGATTTATTTAGGGGTTGGTAAAAATTTTTATATGGTCCCACCAACATTCTGTCCTCAATTATGTAAATATTAATATATTAAACGGGTTGATTTTTTTCCTTATTTTCTAACTAATTTGTCAAGATAAAACGTTCGAAAAACCCTTTTTTTTCCCTACTCGATAGAACTGTATTTTGATCACACTGGTTGCAAAAATCAAGGTGATGTTTATTTAGTTAGGGGTTAAGAGTCAAAATGAATCGTACCTTGATCTGTTTAATGGGTGCTAGAACAGAAAAAAGGGGGGAGGAAATCTCTCATAGCAACAAGGCAGCCATTGTTTTCTACTTTTTCTTTGTTTTCGTTTCGACATCTGCCTCTTAAAGCAGGTGATTTTTATTTAACTGCTAGTTTGATTTGAATGGTAATTTTTCAACTAATAATATAGTAATTAGGGTGCAAAATTTTTTTTTATATTTTTCAAATTTAAATGAATAAAAAATAAATAAATAAAAAACAATTTTATTTGATATTCAAGGTGAAGTCCAAAACTGGTTATTGGCATATAACAAATTAACATAAATTAACCAATAAAAGAGGATAGAGGTGTCATTGCCATTATTGTGGCATGACATTCGTTTATCGAATAGAACTTAAACCGTTTTAGCAATCAAACTAACGAATTTTTTTGCATAAAATACCATTAATTTCCTTGCAAAATTTTGTGTAAATATAATTTCCAATGGGTAACACCATGTTTTAGTAACGAAAGTATTGTGGGGAGAGGAGAAATCCTAATTTAAAAATAGTTTATAATTTAAATAATTTAGTAGTCTAAGATATATATAAGGTCTGTAAATTATCATCTCGAAGTTATCTAAACATTTATATCCACAGTTTATATTCTTAGTTATTTAATTTATTTACATAACATAATAAAAATACAAAATTAATGCCTTGAATGAAGAAGAAAAAAAATCTCTCTTCTCCTGCAAACTTATAAACTGTTTGTATAGTAATTTTTTTTATCATTTTTTTAATGTAAATAAAACACACTTTCTTTAATTACAGCCAGGAATTTTATAATACATAACTGTTTTATTAAGCATTTAAACACTTTTTATGAGAAAAATATGCATTTTTAGTTGTAAAAAATCGTATTTTTAGAAAGTTTTATAATTTATGTAATAGATAAAATATTAGCTAAATTTTTAAAAAAATCTCTAAATATTTATTTAAAAAAATAAATGAGAACCCATCAAAAATATTTATACTTTAAAGAGGGGAAAAAGTGGAAAAAAAAGAGAAAGTAGAAATATTAAAAAAAAAAAAATGGCGCTCAACCTCCGAAAATATTTCCATAAGGCGTAACAACTGTAAAATAGTTTAAAAATAATAAATTATAAATCACGTGCTTTTAAACCAATCAAATTCCTTGTATCTCAATGCTATTGTGACGTTATCTAACTTGCAAAACGATTAACAACCGGAGCGCCATCTGTCGTTCATAATTGGTACTAGGTGGCGGTGTCAGCTGAAGACGTTTGTGTTAGGTAGGAAGATAGTTTTGGTATATAAACACGCTTTTGACTTGGTCGGCTATCAAGCGTTATACACCAGGTAAGTAACATTACCGTCTTGTGGAAATTTAAGTATTTTCGCTCGGTTACGTCACAGACTTTTTGTATTACGTCAATTTTCTTTATCATCCCACGAATAAAAGTAACAATTGAGAACCGATGGGTTAGTAAAGGAGTGAACTATAAGTAAAGTCGCGCTATGGAAAAAAAAACTAATGAGAATTTCGAACTGTACTCAATTTTAACGGATTAATTCGAACGTTACGATAAAACAGCGTAACAACTAACGATAATTATAAGTAAAATTAAGCGTAGAAAATATTATTTTGGTGTTTTAAGCGAGGGAGAAGGAGAGAAAAACCCGCTCAAAAAAAGAAAAAGAAAAAAAAAGAAAAGAAAAGAAACAAAAGTACCGTTGCTTTTTCGGGAGTTTTCTTATAGAAAAATCCTCTCGTCGCCCGAAAATTCGGTAGAAATTCGTACGATTTTGCACGTCGATTGTTCATTTTAATACAAAATTATGCAAATGTACTACAATTAATGCCAACTTTTGCACGGTTTATAAATGGAAATTTTTTTCGTTCTTTCATGCATTTTTCCTATAAAACGTAAAAGGGATTTTTATTTTATTTTATTTTTTACTTATTTATTTACTTATTTATTTTAATTTTATTTATTTAAGTTACGCGCGCGCTCGCGCTTATATGTATGTGCCTCTTAGATATAGTGTAAAAGTTTTTTCGTTGTTGGGCATACTTTTTCGTTCGCTATCGGGTGTTATAATTATACATTATAAGTTATTTTTATCTAGTTTTCATTAGAGAAAATCCATGTGAGAACGAATAAGGAATGAGCATAGAGGGGAAAAAAAAGGATAGAAATCTGCTGTGTTAGGTATTTCCTCTTGTGTTCCAAGAATTGCTCATACACAGGAAGTATTTGTCTTACTATCCCTCCTCGTTTTAGACAACAAATACTTGTCATCTGACTGAATTTAGATGAAAGGGAAATAAATTAAGATTAAAAAAACTTGCAATCTAAGGAGAAAAACAATTCTATTTTTATATTTTTTCATAGGAAGAAACGGTCTCTCTCTCTCTCTCTCTCTTTCTCTCTATCTATCTTTTTTCGAGATTACAAAGGATGATGAGAATGTCAAGGGGTCTCTATGAACTTTGGGCATTGATGTTGGTTGCCTTAGAGACGAGATACAAGACAGCTGCCAATAATTATAATAGAATTGAATAAGATCTTTCTCTATCTAAGTAATTTATTAAGTTTGCTAGATTATTATATATTTTATTTATTTTTTTCTATGTTAAATTAAAAGATGTAGAAGTTTATAAAGCGGCGTGCAAATGAAGCAAACAATGAATTCGAAGCTGCATTAAAAAAAAAAACTTTAAAAAAGTTAATCAGTTTGCATGTTTGTATTCTTTCGAATTGCATGCGTATAGCGTGGTATTGCATGCAATTTTCATGCAATTCAGAGATTTTTTTTCGAACCTTACCGTAGACAATAGCTCGCAACTCATTATATTTAATTTCAATCGTGTGAACTGTAATAATTTTCTATATATGGTAGGGAAAAATTGATAAAATTATGCGTTAAATCGAGTGAAAATTCGTGATTTGATGTCGTCGTACACGAGTTTAGAAGGATTATAGATATTCAAATCTGCACTCGCTTGAACTTTGATACTCTATTATCGGTTATTCAGTTTTTAATTTAAAGTGCACTGCCACGGAATTATATATTGATATAGATTAAACGATTTGTTTTCTTTAGAGAAAGTTAAATTAAAAATTTATAATAATAATAATAATACATGTTTTAGTA
>NW_019385437.1:145610-169875 GCF_000671375.1 Centruroides sculpturatus
AATTGTTAATTTAAGATTTATATGAGAATTTTTACATTTTTCTGCTTTTAAATACATTTTAATGAAATTTTTACATAATTGAAATCTTATTTGATAAGTTTTTGATAATTTTAATTTATAAATGAGAAAAAAAAACTAAGAAAATTTGGTGTAAATTTACGTATACAATGGTCTCTTACGTATGAAATTTTTACAATTTTCTATATTTACAATTTAATTTTGGAAAATTTTATTATAGTTACTAACAAAATTAGACATTTATTTAATAATTTCTTCGATAATTTAATTAATAAACAGAAAAACAGAAAAAAACTAATCAATCCGACACAGATAGACTTTACCACATATACCAAAATTTCGCCAAATTTTCTCACTCGAAAACCCATTAAGACGAAATTCTGTAAAATTTTACTAAATCTATTTACTAAATTAAATAATTTTTTTAATTATTTAACTTATAAATAGAGAAAATAACGTAAAAATATACTGTGCATGTATGTGTGCTCATATACGATGCGCTCTTCAGTACAGTAGTATAAAGTGTAGAAGAATATAAAAAAAAACCAATTTATACGTAAAAAAGTCGAAAAAATTGATCAATTAAATTAATAACATTTAGTTTATGGTTGCTGAGGCAACTGAAAAAAAATCTTCAGTAAAATATACAAAACTGCTTGGAGTCACAACAAACACTTTTAATTTTAGTTTTCCCTTAACTCACCTATATATCCTTTCAACCAAACCATGGCAACCTTTCACTTATGCATTTTGTTTGTTGAATGCGATCTCCAGTTGTCATGGTAACTAGTCATGGTGTTTTTTCCTCCCCCTCTTTTTTTTGGGGGTAATGTTTGGCGGATATTTTCATTTAGAAAATCATAATCGACAACGTCCGATATTAAAGTAAGTATATGTGACAATTTCTTATCTCCATCAACTCGGATGCTAGCGAGGTTACGGGGTTCAAAGGAGTGACGTAGGAGAGAGCGTTACGATGACGTTACGAGTTACGCAGCGTGTAAGTAACGTAACGGTCGCCCTTCACTAACCGATTTTTAACTCGTAAGAGGATTTGTAACCACAAACTAGAAAGATTTCCTCTTTTTTTTTTTTCTTTTTTCCTCCCTACCCCTAGATAAACATTTATGTGATTATTCTATAATAAAATGAGCTGCAAGACGGGCAAATAACGTTGCACTTATTTGTCTAATGTTGTTTGTGAGAAGATAGTCCTTGAGATATTAAACAGAGATAGGTCTTTGTGCTCAATCAAAGCTATCAACTCGAGCAATTTATCCTGTTTAAAAAAAAAGGCACGATCTATATAAAGGATAAATTGAATAAAATTAAACTGGGAATCGATTTTAAGGCGATAATTTATAATTTAAATCTATACTTTTCTATAAATTCGTCTAATTCAACGACGTTCCTCGAACTCAAAATTCGATTATTTGTCTTAATAATTTAAANCTTGTCATCTGACTGAATTTAGATGAAAGGGAAATAAATTAAGATTAAAAAAACTTGCAATCTAAGGAGAAAAACAATTCTATTTTTATATTTTTTCATAGGAAGAAACGGTCTCTCTCTCTCTCTCTCTTTCTCTCTATCTATCTTTTTTCGAGATTACAAAGGATGATGAGAATGTCAAGGGGTCTCTATGAACTTTGGGCATTGATGTTGGTTGCCTTAGAGACGAGATACAAGACAGCTGCCAATAATTATAATAGAATTGAATAAGATCTTTCTCTATCTAAGTAATTTATTAAGTTTGCTAGATTATTATATATTTTATTTATTTTTTTCTATGTTAAATTAAAAGATGTAGAAGTTTATAAAGCGGCGTGCAAATGAAGCAAACAATGAATTCGAAGCTGCATTAAAAAAAAAAACTTTAAAAAAGTTAATCAGTTTGCATGTTTGTATTCTTTCGAATTGCATGCGTATAGCGTGGTATTGCATGCAATTTTCATGCAATTCAGAGATTTTTTTTCGAACCTTACCGTAGACAATAGCTCGCAACTCATTATATTTAATTTCAATCGTGTGAACTGTAATAATTTTCTATATATGGTAGGGAAAAATTGATAAAATTATGCGTTAAATCGAGTGAAAATTCGTGATTTGATGTCGTCGTACACGAGTTTAGAAGGATTATAGATATTCAAATCTGCACTCGCTTGAACTTTGATACTCTATTATCGGTTATTCAGTTTTTAATTTAAAGTGCACTGCCACGGAATTATATATTGATATAGATTAAACGATTTGTTTTCTTTAGAGAAAGTTAAATTAAAAATTTATAATAATAATAANATTAAATAAAATATAATCGTATTTATAGAAATTATATGTCTTTTTTTTATAATAATTTAATAAAATTTTTTTCGTTTCTAAATTAAAATTTGGCTCGCCCAACTTTTAATTTCGGTGGTGCATACGTTATGTATCATTGCATAATGCTCTCTCCCTGTACATCTTACAAAGGCTTATTTCGTATAAAAATAACCAACTAAAGGCCCTATATATGAGATATATAAGGCCTAATACGTTAGTTATTTATAAATTTAAAGTTTATGATTGCCAAATTCGTACGCAATCATCATGCATCAGCGATAAAGTAATTAATGGATAAATAAAAGAAAGCTTTATTACAGCTTCAGTTTTATAACTTTAAATCGATTCTTGGAAGTTTATAAATTGTAGAATTTTAGGAATATTTTTTTTTTTAGAAAGCTTCTAATTGAAAGTGGTAGAGAATCAGGTTGGAGTTTTTACTGTTGAGTGACATTTGAGTCCATGCAGTGAAACAAACCTCCCTTACTAAATCCAGTTAGAGTAGAATATAGGCCTAGACGTAACAGCGTGAGTTATTTTTATGAGTTCTGTATGTTTATTTTACATATAGTAAAGTGCCAAGAAGTAAATTTAAAATGAATTTATAATTCGTCTAACTTCTAACTAACGAAGTAAAGTCCATAAATTTATTAACGTCCCGCTTTTATAAATAGCAATTTATATTTACTGCATTTCTTTTAAAATAATTTAAAGAAGAAAGTTTAAATTTATTTATTTATTATTATTTTTTTGCAAATTAACAATTAATTTAATTACGTACAGTACGTCGTAAAAAATTCGATTTTTTAACGCAATATTATAGCCTAGTTACGTGGAGAGAGAGTGTGCACGTGCATCATCTTATATCTTCATTATCTTAACGGATAATGATGATGCATGGTGCAATAAGTTACAAGAAACGTTAGAAAATAATTAATTTTAATTTATTTTAAAATGTATAAAATTTACAGAAAAATATATACGTTGTATTGTAATTGAAAAAGAAGAAACATTCTTAGAAAGATATATTCGCCAACTGATATAGGAAATGTGCCAAAATAAATAAATAAATCAGTAAAAATAGTGGATAAAATAAAAGAAAATTCGTCTTTATCGCTTCTAGAATTAATTTTCCTATAAAATAAAGAAGAAAATACATTTAAAACAATCGAATAAACAACGAATACAAGCGCATCTACACGCAAAAAATCGAGTTTAAAATTCTGCACGATTTACAAGCAAACACTTACGAAACGAAGAGCACATGTTAAAGAATGGTCTGTAAAGTTATCTGTGCAATAAATAATCTATCGTGCAATATTATAAACTATACAAGTAATATAAAACCCTTCGCTACGATAAAGCAAAGGGGGATGAGAAAAAAAGAAAGGAAAAAAAAACGTGGAATTTGAAGCAAGTTATCATTCAAACAATTTGACATACAATCCGGTATATTCAATATGAGCAGTATNTAAATATATAATACAGGTTAATAAATTGTACACTCGATTTACATAACTTTAAGTAAAATAACATTGCAATAAAATTTCTATTTAAGTTGAAATTTAATGATTGAGATGGAATTTTAAAACAAAATGAAATAAAATAAATTTCTATTTATTTGACTCAAGTGTGATATTTATTTTTATAAGAAGAGAGCTTTTTAAACTAAATTAAATTTTGATCCACGACTCGCATTTAAAATGTAGAGTCGGCCAAAAGTCAGTTAACCGAAATATTTTAAAGCTTTGCTTTAAGAACTGTGCAGCAACTTCGCCGTTCATTCGTCAAACGTGTTAACCTGGTTGACTGACTTTTGAGCCAGATTCCTCTTTGTCTCGTGTATGCAGTAAAACCTGTGTAAACGTGAATGCTCGGTATGAAAGAATTTTTCCGGTTTAGGCAGGTTTTACTGTAAGAGGATGACCCAACAGTAAGTTGTCCGAGTAAACGTATTCCTTTCGGAAAGATGACTTAATTTAACATAAGAATAATTAAAGATATAAAGAAAACTAATTTTTATACATTTTTAAACAGGAACATGTATTTATAAAAATGTATAAAATTTACAGAAAAATATATACGTTGTATTGTAATTGAAAAAGAAGAAACATTCTTAGAAAGATATATTCGCCAACTGATATAGGAAATGTGCCAAAATAAATAAATAAATCAGTAAAAATAGTGGATAAAATAAAAGAAAATTCGTCTTTATCGCTTCTAGAATTAATTTTCCTATAAAATAAAGAAGAAAATACATTTAAAACAATCGAATAAACAACGAATACAAGCGCATCTACACGCAAAAAATCGAGTTTAAAATTCTGCACGATTTACAAGCAAACACTTACGAAACGAAGAGCACATGTTAAAGAATGGTCTGTAAAGTTATCTGTGCAATAAATAATCTATCGTGCAATATTATAAACTATACAAGTAATATAAAACCCTTCGCTACGATAAAGCAAAGGGGGATGAGAAAAAAAGAAAGGAAAAAAAAACGTGGAATTTGAAGCAAGTTATCATTCAAACAATTTGACATACAATCCGGTATATTCAATATGAGCAGTATACAAGAAAATCCATTTTAAAAACACATTAATATGAGTGGAAAATAATTAGGGAGAGGTCAACGCACTAATCAGAAGAAACTTGTGTTGTAAGGTAAGGTAATTACATCGAGTTGAATGTTGTTGGTATTGTATGATGCATTACACATACCACAACATTAACTAACCGAACAATACTCGGATGCAGTACAGGAGAAAATATATGTGTATCGTATAAATACATATATATGTATATTATAATAATTAAATTCAATGAATAATCTCGAGAATATCTCACATAGTACAGGAAATGAGGCGGTGTATTTATCGTGAATAGATGATAAAAGATGCAGTTGATGAGACTTCTATCTATGAGCTTAATAATCTTCTAGCGAAATCTGATGTCATGTAACAGCATCTATGCCGTGGGAAGGTGACCCCTAGTACTTCAGGGTTAGAAACAGCTATTACTGCAACCGGATAAAAACACTAGTTTTTCACAGTAGCACCATATCTCCACCCTTTCATCCCCACTTTTCACATTTCCTTTCTTCATTTTTCTTTAAATGTTGACTTTTTTTTTCCTTCTTCTTCTCCTCCTCCTTTTAAATGTATATATTGACAATGGTCTCCTTTGTATCGATAACAAGACAAGTATTATGTGATCTATAGTTTTAATTTGTTTATTCATTTGCTACAATGATTAGTTGTATTAGTTGTTATTTATACGTCCATAATACGAAGAGAATTAATTCCAAAATGGCGAACTAATTGGATACAGGATTCGGGTGCAATAAAAATTTTAGGAAATTCCTAACGTTTAATTTGATTAAAATATTTTTAATTGTTTTAAATTGTGTGTTATGTAATCTTTTTTGTGTGTATATGTGTCTTGGAAACAGTATAAAATTTTAATTTTGCTGCGAGGGAGGTACAGAATTGCACTTTTCAATTAAAACGTTTTCGATATTTTGTGTACTTAATGCTATTTTTTAAACAGAAATTTTAATTGTAATTAAAATTCTTCGTTTAGAATTTAATTATCGTTAAGTCCTAACGATGGAATGAGGTTTTAAGCCCAAAATTGAAAGTTTGGACTTAAATTTTTCATGTTTTAAGTATATTTATATAAAAAATTTTAATTATAACTAAAAAATTCTTCGTCCAATTCGGGTGTAGAATTTAATCATCGTTAAATCCCAACGATAGAGTGGGGTGTAAAACTGTACAGAATCGAAAGTTTAGGCTTAAATTTTCAATATTTTAAGTATATTTAATATAATTTTTATGGATTAAATTCGATATTTCTTTATAAAATTTTTATTATAATTAAAAACCTTTCGTTAAATGCGAGTGTAGAATGTAATTACGTAAAACCCTAACGTTGGAGAGGATTAAAATTGTACAAAATTTCAAATTTGGTCTTATATTTTTAATATCTTATATACAATTAATTCAACTTTAATGTATAATATTCGAAATTATTGTATAAAGGCTTTCAATTAAAGAAGAGAGGGTGCAAAAATGTTCAAAAATTACCAATTTTTTACACAAATTTTGTGACTTTAAACGTGTATAATACAAAATTCAGGATTAATTAATATAAAATTTCTATTAAAATGAAATGATTTCAGTCAAGAGGGGATGGAAAACCGAATAAAATTCCAATTTCGGGGAGAAGATTTTCGGTATTTTGGATACGAATTTCGGCACATAAGTTAGAATTTTAAATATATAGTATATTATTTAGTTTATGAGAAAAATCATTTATTAATTATTAAGTTATCATCATTCGACTATACTTAATTAAATTCATTCACGCCATATTGTAAATAATGTCGAAGGTTATTTGGTGGAGGAAATGAAAGCTTTCAAACAAGTCAAGTCATTTGCATCTAATTGCGTTTTGACATTTTAAATATCTCATCAGTAACGGATAACGAAAGAGTCAATGTCAATATAATCAAAATAATTAAATAAATAATATAATCTAACTCCAAATATATCCCGTTTATTAAAGCAGCAATCCAAAAATTATACGAAATTTATCCAATAATTTGCGAGTTTTCTTAAGTTATCCATTATCTCTTTGCCTCGTTTACTCCAATGATCGCACGCTGTGTAGCGTGTTAAATATGCAAAATTCGTGTTAAAATTTAAAATATTTTTGCTAATTTAAATGATTAAATTTTAGTTTAATTTTATTTAAAATCGAATTAATTCGTTACTTAAAACGTGTGAAAGTTTTACGAATTTATCAGCAAAATTGCGGTTTTATATACAAAATTTTATATTATTTTTTTAAAAAAAATTATTATTATTATATTCTTTATTTAATTTAAACTTTTTAGCCCCAGTAAAATTTCGTATAATTGAGATAAAAATTGGAGCATTGTCAAAAATGGCATTCCGAATATAGAAAGTGAAAACCTTAAAATATAACAATAAATATTCGTATGAATCATCAAAATTTTAAATAAAAAAAAGAATATTTGATTATTCTTCAACGACCAAAATTTAATTATTCATAATACTTCAAGTGGGAAGATTGCCAAATCATCGAAAATTTAAAAAAAAATAAAAAATAAAAATTTTGGTAAAAATAGAATATAAATATTCTACGAAAAAATCTTTAAAAATTTAATTTTTCTTCAAATAGAAACTTCTATTAAATTTTTCTAAATTTATTTATTTACTTATTTATAAAAAGTTTTTTAATATCACGTGATTAAATAATTTTATAAATAAATATATTTACAATTAAAATGAGTGCCTTTTTAGATGATGAAAATATGGAAGAAATTCTTAATTTTTTAAAATATTTTTCCTATCTAAAAATATTTATTTTCGTGAAAATGTCTTATTGATAACACGTAGAAATTAAATAATTGAGAAATTTATTAATTTTTTAAAATAAATATTTTAAAATTTAGCAGAAAAAAAAATGGATTTATGATTGAGGACATTTGAAAATTTGATACATATCGAAATACTTCTTGCATGTTTCTTTTTGGTTTTCTTCTATATTTATAAATTAATTTTAATGTAATTTTTGCATAAATTTAGAATAATTATTTATAAAACTAAAAAATTGTTTAGTAATTTAATTTATAAATATTAAAAAATAGAGAAAAATTTACGTATAAAGATGTTCTCTCTCTCTCTCTCTCTCTCTTCTCTGTATAGATTTATATAAGAATTTTTACATTTTTCTGCTTTTAAATACATTTTAATGAAATTTTTACATAATTGAAATCTTATTTGATAAGTTTTTGATAATTTTAATTTATAAATGAGAAAAAAAAACTAAGAAAATTTGGTGTAAATTTACGTATACAATGGTCTCTTACGTATGAAATTTTTACAATTTTCTATATTTACAATTTAATTTTGGAAAATTTTATTATAGTTACTAACAAAATTAGACATTTATTTAATAATTTCTTCGATAATTTAATTAATAAACAGAAAAACAGAAAAAAACTAATCAATCCGACACAGATAGACTTTACCACATATACCAAAATTTCGCCAAATTTTCTCACTCGAAAACCCATTAAGACGAAATTCTGTAAAATTTTACTAAATCTATTTACTAAATTAAATAATTTTTTTAATTATTTAACTTATAAATAGAGAAAATAACGTAAAAATATACTGTGCATGTATGTGTGCTCATATACGATGCGCTCTTCAGTACAGTAGTATAAAGTGTAGAAGAATATAAAAAAAAACCAATTTATACGTAAAAAAGTCGAAAAAATTGATCAATTAAATTAATAACATTTAGTTTATGGTTGCTGAGGCAACTGAAAAAAAATCTTCAGTAAAATATACAAAACTGCTTGGAGTCACAACAAACACTTTTAATTTTAGTTTTCCCTTAACTCACCTATATATCCTTTCAACCAAACCATGGCAACCTTTCACTTATGCATTTTGTTTGTTGAATGCGATCTCCAGTTGTCATGGTAACTAGTCATGGTGTTTTTTCCTCCCCCTCTTTTTTTTGGGGGTAATGTTTGGCGGATATTTTCATTTAGAAAATCATAATCGACAACGTCCGATATTAAAGTAAGTATATGTGACAATTTCTTATCTCCATCAACTCGGATGCTAGCGAGGTTACGGGGTTCAAAGGAGTGACGTAGGAGAGAGCGTTACGATGACGTTACGAGTTACGCAGCGTGTAAGTAACGTAACGGTCGCCCTTCACTAACCGATTTTTAACTCGTAAGAGGATTTGTAACCACAAACTAGAAAGATTTCCTCTTTTTTTTTTTTCTTTTTTCCTCCCTACCCCTAGATAAACATTTATGTGATTATTCTATAATAAAATGAGCTGCAAGACGGGCAAATAACGTTGCACTTATTTGTCTAATGTTGTTTGTGAGAAGATAGTCCTTGAGATATTAAACAGAGATAGGTCTTTGTGCTCAATCAAAGCTATCAACTCGAGCAATTTATCCTGTTTAAAAAAAAAGGCACGATCTATATAAAGGATAAATTGAATAAAATTAAACTGGGAATCGATTTTAAGGCGATAATTTATAATTTAAATCTATACTTTTCTATAAATTCGTCTAATTCAACGACGTTCCTCGAACTCAAAATTCGATTATTTGTCTTAATAATTTAAATATTTCTTTAAAATTAATATTATTATATTTAATTATAATTAATAATTAACTCTTAAAATACGTAAAAATCTATTCGTAACACGCGTTTAAAGTTAAGTAACATTAGAGGCGAATTTACATGTGAAATTAATTAACATACCTTAAACAGAATTAGCATCTGATATAAATTAGATTAACATAAAATATAAATTAGTAAAATTCATTATATTTTTTCTATAAATTAACATAATTTAAATAAGAAAACCTTCTTTAAAATGTAATTTTTTTTATTTTAATTAAAACGAAGATACTAGGAGCCTTTATGTCACAGCTTCTTAGATCCCTCTTTTCTCTTTTTTTATTATTATTTTTTTTTTATAATTTGATCAAGTTCATTTTTCAAATAGGGGGAAAAACACTTAATTTGGAGTCTTCCAACCACAGTAGCCGTACTTAATTATATATATGTAGTGAAAATGCCGAGAATAAGGCGTTGTACAATCTATATCATTACAGATGTCGAAGTCGTAGCGTGGGAACGGCCGTGTTCACAACTAAATAGACTGGCTCCCCCATTTAACATTTCCTTGTTGTCGACAGCCCTTCCCACGTGCAATCGTTTGAACTGTCCAACTTTAATCTGGTGCTTTTCCTTTGAGTACAATGATTGAAAAATTACTTATGAGTAATTACAGTCAGCCATTGCTTCTTCTTTCCTATCCAAAAATGCATAAAGCTGTTTCCTTACATCCTCTTTTCAAAAAAATAATGATAAATATTATTACACGTCCTCTTCGTTCAAAGAAAATTCCCCCCTTTTTTTTCTTCCTCCCATTTTTCTCTTCCCCCTCCTCCGTTTTGGTCTAATAAACATAGCATGTATATATACCTTTAATTTGTCGTATGCATAATTTGTTTAATGGTGAATTTTTGGGTTCGTTTTTTAATGGTTAGACTCGAAATTTTTGATGTTTTTCCCTTTATTTGTTGGAATTACAACAGTTTTTATAATGGGGGCCCCTTTTGGACTCTCTTTTAATGGTTTAACTTAAAATTTTTGCTTTATTTTCTCCCTTTATTCGTTAAAATTACATCAGTTTCTATAATCGTTTTACGAAATGGTTATAATTTTGATCCAATTTTAGTTAAAGTTTTCGCTTGGTTGAAGGGCATTCTTCTTGGCATTTACTTACAAAATGTTTAAAAATAGTAATTTGTTCGGTAATTTTTAAAATTACTTGGCATTCGAGTAGATATTTATTCATTTTATTTATTTTATTTTCCTTCGAAAAAGAAGAAGAAGAAAAAAAAATAATAATAATTCTGTAAAAGTTAAATTGTCTGTCGCCATTTTTCTTCGAAGGGGAGAGGGGGAGAGAAAGCGCATTTTTCTTCTTAAATTATAACCGAATTTCTGCATCGATCCTCAAATATCGATCGAATTTCTTTGCCTTATCATTATTATAAATAAAGGTAATTTCCCGTAAACCGATATAATTTTTATATGACCAACAATTTAAATTTTTATTCACTTATTGAGGCTAATTTTTATTAGTTAATTAAGATTAATTGCATTTTTATTGAGGATTAACATTGTTTGTTACTTGCTTATTCGTGCGAGTTCTATACCAAGTTTTTTTTTTTAATTTTATTTTAATTTTAAAATGTTTTTCCCCTTCTTAATTGCAATTAAAAAAAGAAAAGGAATTAAAATTTTTAACTGGATATTATACACTTTCACTCGTTTCACAGCTCCATTTATAATAATTAAACGTTGATGCTGCGAAGTAAACTTTATATATTAATGGAACCATTGGTAAAGTATGCTTATGAATATTGTTATATGCAAAAGGAAGAATTATAGAAGGATTATATATCCGGTGAATAATGAATATTTAATGAATATTGCCAGGGATTTATCTGTAGAAGCGACGAGTGGTTTGATTGATAACATTAGTCACTAATGTGGAGTAATGTGTAACGCGTTTAAATGTTAACAATTAGCATTTTGACATTAATCTGCAAGAAAACACATTCTTTTGCCAATAAAAATCCAGTTTAGCCCTAAATAGCATTCATTTATCATTAAGAAGTATTTCCATACCGTGTTTTGTTATATAACTCGAGCTACTTTTTTGGCAGCCATTTTATTTTAATTCGAACGAAGGACAAATAATTCAAACTTCAATAAAATAAAACGATTTTTCTTCTTCCTTCCCTCCCTTTATTATTATTATTATTATTTTTTTCGTATAAAAATTTATAACATTTTTCAAATTAGATATACACGATGATCTATTTTGCTCGGCAATTACCATTATAAGTGATTTTGTTTATGGAACATTGCCAAAAATGTTGCAACAGAATGCCTAGCTGAAAATATAATTATTTGTAAGATGTTTTCGCACGAACTATCCATGACACATTCTGTGCAAAATTTCTAAGATGTGTCATCGCTACTTAACGCTATAATCACATCTGTGTGAAAATTTCGACCTTCGCAACTAATTACAAAGATGAACCATATTTTTTCTTAATTTTTTCTCTCTTCTCTCTCCTTATAATAATTTAAGAATTACTGATTTATATATTATTTATGAAATTCTTTCTATCTTGCGTAATATAACGTCTCCATTCCTCCCAGAGTAAATTAGAGAAACCAAAAAATAACCTTGGTCTGCAATGACCAGTTTGCAATGGTGAACAATGGTAACGTGTTTGTTCTTTATAAAAATATTTTAAAAAATACAAAAACAATTTTTTTTCTTCTATTAAGCAATTTAAATATCTTTCTTTTCTACAAAAATAATTAATGTTTATTAACAGTTTTTACCCGTTTTGACCTCTTAAATGCTGTTCTATTCACTCCCCTGTTCTTTTTGTTTTTGCATCAAAATAAAAAAAAATCCTGTATATTTTTTTGAGAGATTGATGCATATTTTCTGTTAAAGTAATTACAATTTTTAATTTCGTTAACGTTCTTCTTATTTAAATTTTTATTTATATAACTCACGAGCCGTGCAAATGGTCACGACATCTTAAAGTAAAACACGTATCCAACAAATCTGATCTGTAAAATGTAAGACGTTGCAAACCCTCAAATAGCAACTTAGCTACTTGAAATTACCACAAATAAATAACGTATCAGTAATTATCTACCCCTCTTACACTTATAAAACATACGAGAAAACCCTTCTAAATACAGTCTCTGTGTGTTATACGTCACTAAAAAAAATCCCCTTTAGTCAATAAACCTAATTATAAAATAACATAAATTGTAAATATTCCTCTTCCTAGTTTACATTATCGGCATTTTACATGCAAATTTTACATTTCTGATCGGTTTACCGTTCGACGTTCTTCATTAAATCTACAAATTACACGTATTTCTTTTCTTTTTTTTTCTTTTTTCGTTATTTAATTCACGTAGAGCCTTCGGGCAATACTTTATGCTTGTCATTCAGCCAATAAAAAGTTTAAAAAATTATATTATAAACATCAATTTAAAAAAAAACAATAAAAAATTATATAGACTGAGTACAGTTAACGATATCACACGATTTAATCTCTTATTCTTGAGAAAACAACACGCGAAACATAACTTTAATATTGATAATTTTAAAAAATATACGTGCCATTTAAGAGAATAAGCGCTTATTTATGTACAAAAACTGTATATTTATAAGAAATTTATGTGACAATCTTCGTTAAATCCCTCTCCCCGCATAAAAAAAAAAGGTGGAAGATGTATGTCGTGACCTTGAAAATTGGTATAATTCCACCCTTTCGCGGCTTAAACTCGCTTCCTAAATTGTTACAAATCGTCACATTTAGCATCCCGATTCGACAATAAATATCAAAGACGAATCCATAAAACGATAATTTACGAGTAAAAGAAAAAAAAACTCAGCACAAAGGACCATTTTTGTATATAAAATACACCATTAGTTACTAAAGATTTATAACTTTAAAATAAACTTAAATTACCAGCAATCAAAATTAGCACGTTACTAGACAAACAGATCTTAAACTCGGATATTAAATTACAGTCAACAACAGTAAAATCTACAATCTCCCCCTTTTTTATATATGTATAATCGATATATAACTTAGAATTAGCGACTCCAAGTTAAAACAAATTGCGACAGTTTCGATTATTGTCAAGCAGCTCGAGATTTACACACGTGTTTTTTTTTCTTTTCTAGACTATAAAATATAATAATAATAAACCGCTAAACACGTTAAGGAAGTCGAATTATAATAGAAAATTATATAAAATTGCATAAGTTTAGCGTTTAGAGAATTACTTAAATCTGAAGACAAAAGATCAAATCGTGAATGCTAGATCTTATTGTAAACAATGCTTAGTTGTATATACATATTTTAATGGTTCTACATTCTTCTCATTGTTTGTTTACTTTAAGAAAGTTAGGACAAACATTTATAAAGGAAATGTACAGTACACGTGCTGGTATGCATAGTTTACTGACCTTTCTATATATTGTACACCACCTTGGTCACTAGTTAAAGGTTCTAAGTAAGTAAATCCTTACACTACACATTCTTTTTATCATTTTTTTTTCTTTTTGTGTGGTGTGTGTGTGTGTGTGTGAACTGGCACCCACTTCTCCGATTTCTTATCGTTGTATAGCATTTGGAACATCTAACTGAAAATTGGGTTCAAAGGTCGACTTTACAAAATTTATTACGCTTTTGATAACGTTTAGACTATATTTATAATGACAAAGATGTAATTTTTAATAAAAAATTATACAGAAGTTAATGTTTTTAATATTATTTTAAATAATAATAATTTTTTTTAAACANCTACCCTATAATAGTAGAATTAATTAATTAATGTTTACCTTTTTTATCTTTTAAATTTCTGTATTTTTTTTAATACGTTTTATAAAGTTGCGAGACTGGTTTCGATATAAGGAATTATATATTTATACACACACTCTACAAGAATTTGTAACGTGTTTTTTTATACAGTTCTGTGTACAGAATATATATATATATATATAAACATATTAAAAAATTGCCAAATGGTTTCTTTAGAATAAACCTTAAAAAAAGGGGGGGAACATTAATATTTCCAAGTCTGATGAATTCCATCAGTAAGACTTGCCAAACAAGAAACAGAATAATTGAGGGAAAAAAAAGAACCAGTTTTTATATCCTTTTATAGACCATCTTACCCTCTCGCATATTTCCCTATACTGGCCTCTAGTTTTGTTCGAGAAGGATTTATACATGATAACTTGAGCTCCATGAGAACAGACAGTGTCGCCTGCTTGGCTTTAGCCCTTTTTTTACCTCCTCTGCTTATACTTCTCCCCTCCCTAAGCGTTGTAACATCCCAACGAAGCCTTTCAACCGAGTCTGAAATGAGTCAGTAATACAGTTATCGCTTTCTGAGACTTTTTCGTATTAAGTGCTGTGCTAAGCACTCGTTTTAATCCTTGTAGGATAGATGATAGGAAAGTCTTTTTTTTTTTTTTTATACTGTAAAGGTAGAGATTCAGTCTCGGATTTTTTTTTTGTATTATGAGTGGACAGTGAAATTTTACCTTCTATATTTCCCACACTACTCCTGTCAGTCAGATGTACTTAAAAAGCGTTGCTAGCTTGGGGAAAGTTGGCTGTGTGTTTAGTAATTCTTCTTCCTCCATCCATCTTTTTTTTATTCTTCCTTTTTTTTTCTCTTATCCTACTTTTAAACGATCTCTGCTTTATGTTCTTCCACTTTTAAGTACGTCTTAATTACTTTTACTATCAGAAATGGTCTTTTTATATAGCATAACTGTTATCCGGATTGCATAAACATCCCCAGCATCCGACTCGCCACCCCATTGACATAACCTAATAAGCTACCGTGCCGCCGGTGCGTCATTTGCATAACTTTGCCAACCCCCCTTTTTTATGTTGGTCCCCCCGATTTTTTAAAGGGTGGGATTGATTTTCTGACTAGACGAAAGTTTTAAAGTTGTTACTCGGTTTATGCCGTTGTTTTGCTATTAATAACGTCCGTCTGGCATACTATCGATGTCGCCACACCTTAATTATAGATTAATGTATCATTATAATATTGATAATTCACTAACATGAGATTATAACTGGGTTATTGACACTTTAATATCTAACGAATGCATCATTATTGTATTGACATGTTATTAATTGTTAATTTAATGATTTTTTAATCAATTTTTATAGCATTTTTCTCTTAATGAATTAGTGGTCTTTTGAGGTTATTCATGCAGAAAAACACACTAATTTATTGACAGAAAATGGTATAAAATTGATATAAATAACCAATTCGTAGCAGTGTCTTTATTATGGAAATATTAATAATGCCATGCTGAAGCGGGGTGATACTTCGATATTCTGCACTTATTATAGTAATTTAAAATTAATAAACTAGAATTAAATAATTTTAAGTAAATTTTAAAGGTTTTCCTGTTAATTAATTAGCAACTTTTGCGCAAATAACATCGGTATTTTCGTTATGAAACTCTTAAAAATGCGACGTGGTATCACGATTTTATCGATACTTTGAACTTGTTACGGTAACTTAATATTAATAAATTGAAAATATATTTATGTATCATTGTTATGCACATTATTTTGCATGATACTGATACAAAAATATCACCCGGAATTAGCATAAGATGACATTTGAAACAAGTTTAGATTACGAACTTATTGACGTAATCAGAATTATCAAGACGTCGAATCGTTCACGTATCAATGATTTGCCATTAGCATATTTTGGACATTTTATTGATGTTTTTAAGCAAATGTAACGTTATTTTTTTCGAGCTGACATCTAATGAATTAGCATTAACATGCACAAGTTTACTGTTGACAATTGATTGGCATCGAAGTATAAAAATAAAGGGATTCATCTTTTTCCTTCGAATTTTTTGGGCTGTCAAAAGAAAATTATTGATGCAAATTTTATTTATTTTTATATAAATTGGAAATTTAAAGCGTAATTTTTCAATTTTATTTGATTTATCAACCATTTTAAACACTATCTCATTCCTTAAGTAAGGCAGTATCTTCCGTCTTAGTAATTGCTAGAATTGATAAGAATTAATGTAAATATTTTAAGAAATCGAAAGTTTTTATGACTTATTCTTTGTTTTAAATTTATTAGAATCCTTTCACTTTCATTTTCGAGTTAATTATGAGGCATAAAACTTTCCATTCTTATGAAGGAGTAGTGATGTTGCTGGATCAAAAAAGCATCTTCCATCATTAAAAATTACCTCATAAACTCGCATACGTTAGAAAAATTTCATAAAACCAGCGTAAAAATATAAAATATTTAACCCTATTTACGCTTTTTTTTCACCCAAGACTGACTTGTAACGTTGATAAATGAGGCTAAGAAAATTTGTGAAACATTGTCTAATATGGTTTCCTGCAGCACCAGTTCATGTTAATGCCTAAATGTGAGTTGAATATGAATAACTTTGAAGAAATTTTCGACACTGATTTCACTAAAACGAGTTAAAATAACATATATATATAAGTCTATATATATAATTTAACTAAAGCAAGATTGATGAAACTATTGTATTCAAAATACTTTAGATTCTTATATTCAAGAGAAGAATGGTCCTTCGAAGGTTATTGAGATAGCAACAAATTATATTTAGCTTTAGCTAGAAGAACTTTATGATAATTTTAGAAATTTGAGTAGAATTTTTGATAAAATAAGCATTAAATATCCACGCTTTATTACTAAACTTGCGTAGAATCGATTATATAGGGGGTGTCGAATATTATTAAAAATAAACTATTGGAGAGGAGAGTTATTGGAGATTTTTTTTCTAAAAACGAAGCGATAAGAATTGAGAAAATAAACTGAAAGCACTTCATACTTAGCTGATAATTCTAGATATTCGGGGCTATATGAAAAATACATAACCTAAATTCATACAGAGCAGATGTTGTAAGTAGATAAACTGCTGCTTCCAATGATAGAGAAGAGGAGCCTGTGATTGAAGAATGGAGACATATTTTTCCTTTATTCGTTTATGATGGAGGGGAAATTAAATGAAATAATTGTCATCATTTTCTTAATGTATATAATATTTTTGATAGGAGCCATAATTAACAATTAAGCCAGTAGAAAATGGTATCTACTGATAGGTGGTGTTCTATACTCTACTACTGTACTGTACATACCAGTTTTATGGATTAAATTTCTGATTTATAGCATTGAATTATGTGTGTATATATATATACATTTAAGGTAGTTAAACAGTTAAAACTGTGTTAAATCTTTCATAAGAGCTCATACAAAATCTTGTTTCCATGTTTGAATCGCTTCGTGTTTATTGATTTTTATCAAAGCAAAAAATAAATTCGCCAAGTAAATTAGCGTAAAGTCGAGATATAAATAAATTCCATGATTAAATTACGTATATTTTTAGTTATAATTATTAGTAAATCGCTTATATTTTTCATGTAAACACGTCAGTTTCTATAAAATCGGGTCTAAACTCGGCTGACACTCTCGGTTGACCCCTTGTGGAAAGTGAAAGATTAACTTAAATTTGCGTGTATAAAACGAAAGAAGAGTCAAATTAACTTGACAATATGAAAATAGAATCGTCTAAAGAGCTAGAAAAGTGCAAGTTTGTGATATTTTATATAAACTTTTTAACAATGTGGCCTATATTTTTGTATAGAACGAAACCTTGACCCTAATAGTTCGCTTCAGAAGTGAAATCGAATCACTTTTATAAATGTCATCAGCCCGAATTTATATTATAAATCCATCAATCAGATATTTTTACAGTTAATTTTTCTATATTTTTTTTTCTCGAATTGATTCGTTTTTCTATCGTTGAAAAATTTACTTTTCGTTTAAATATTTAATAAAATATGTTAAATTTCTAGTTAAAAATATAGTATAAAGCATAAANCCCACCGACTTCAACGTATAACGCGCACGTACTTTTTTTTCATAAAAATTCTAATTTTAAGGATGTAATTATGAAAAATGCCGCTTTAGATAGGAGTTTTTTGCGCGTTGTACGTGAAATGATATTAATTTTAATAAGAAAACGTTTTTATCCGTTGGAATACTTAGTATTTTTATATTGCAAGCAGTCAATCAACCATAAATGATGCGATGTATGCTTCGAGAATGATGATCTTGTTTTATGAATTTGTGTGGTGTGTGTGTATATATATATATATATAAGTTATCAGTTTTTTAAGCTTGTATACTTTAAAACATACAATTTTATTGATTTGATCATAAAAAATGCGTGTTTTAAAGAAGTATTTAGAGTAATTTTAAGTGGTGAAACGATAAATAATTCGTTTATCTGCAAAATATTGCAGTAATAAACAATCGACGATTATAATTCACGTTGTGCTGTTTTAAAATTTGCTCTCGTTTTCTTTATATATTCAATATATCGGTTTATAATCGAACAACGGTCACTGATGGGAACATAAAAATTGGCCATTGTATGGAGGTGGCCATCGTTTACAGATTTCATTTGAAGTTTCGACTTCATACATTGATTTTTTTAGTAAATATCTCCTAATTTAAAAGAGATAATTATTAAAAATACGCGTTGTAAAGAAGAATTTTATGTAATCATGTGAAGTCAAATGCGCTCAGTTTCAATACTTACGCGTTGTATATGAAAAAACAAATCATTTCAACACACGATATTATTTATTTACCGCTTATAATGAATACATATATTAATTTTTAAATACATATATTCATAATAAATAGTTTAATTTTAAGGAAAAAAACACACGCGCTTCAACTTAAATATTCAGAAAATCTTAGCGATGGAATGATAAGTATGGTCTGATTTGTGTAGAGAAATACTTAGTATTTTGTTAAAAATAAACAATCAGCCATGATAATTTATATAAGAAGAAAAACTATACAAAACTTGGTATCATTTTCTTTACAGTTTTCAAACTTATAAATGTTTACCTTTAAGTGAGGATGTTTATATCTAAACATTCTTTACTACACAAACCAAAATGTGATTCGGCTGTGTTGACAGCATTATAAATGTCACCAGTTCTGATCTCATACCTTTTAATATATAACAAACTTATGTTTAATACCCAGCTTAGTACAAAGTCCATGACAATGGCAGAACTCTGTACCAGGCGTTGCTTATATCTTCAACCAATTTATCAAACTATATATATATATATGTTTCTACTCTCTTCTGTTATGAAAATAAAATCCGTTGAAAGAGAAAATATTATAGATAAAAGTATGTTGTAACTGTTAATCTTTGTTTTTTTTTAAATATTTCTTTAGTAGTTTCTTGTAATTCAAACTTTTTCTGAGGGAGAGGTTCAAAGGGTCATTCTTAAGAAACTCGTGTTATGAAATTGATTAAAATGAAAAGAATAAGTGGAAAATTTTAATGGGATTTATATATTTATATACTGATAAAGATTTTATTTTTATTTGTCAATTAAAATTTTTCTTTTAAACTAGGTCATATTTCGCTTATGTTTCTCATTGTAGAGGAGCAGATGGTTGACATCTTTCATTTCAAGTATCGTTCATCTTGTAAAAAAGTAATTTATACTGTTTTTAGAATATTTCACCGTATTTTTTTTATTTATTGTTGACGTTTATTATTTATTTTATTTATAGTTTTTTTTTTTTTAATTTTCTTTAAGTTCTTTCCTGTTTGTTTAATGAAATTTCACATGAGTTGACCGATGGCGAATGCATGCGTTGGATGTCGTAGTTAAAAGTGACGACTCTATCCGAGATAATAGATTTAGTGACATGTTAAATCTCCGTCACGTGATAAGATGAAAGCGATAAGCTCCTCCTACTTGTCAATCAAATTTTGCAATTTTATATTTTTGTACCCGGTTTAAAAAGGGAAACGATCTCTTACTCGTATATAATGCGCATTTGGCAAGCGACAATTAATTTAAAATAAAAAATAAAAATAAAAATAAAACCTTTACAATTTAGTAAATTCTTAGAGAAATTTCTGTTTTCTCTTTATTTTAATTACATTGTAACATTTTATTAAATTGTTTTTTTTTTATCTGTAATAACTTGTAAAGGCGCTAACTCGTTTGGCACTTAATTTTTAACTTAGTGTCTACTTTAGTTTGATATTGTTACCATTCGGATCAGTAGACTTTTTCCCTGTTTAATTAACATTATACGATCCTGTTTATATATATATAAACAGGATCATTAAATCTAAGAAAACGTTCACGTGGCAAGAGGTCAAACAGTTCTGATTAATGAAAAAAAAAAATAATAATAATACAGGGAGCGAGAGAGACAGAGATGAAGAGAGAGAGAGTATAGCGACTTACCATTGAAGAACATTATTAAGTTTATTTTGTCAAAAATATGATAAAATAATTAAAATTTTCGTAAGATATAAAGCAAAATTTACATACTTTGTAACTCGTCGTCCCCCTTTAGAATTGATGAATAGAATAAATAAGTTATTCCGTGAAGGGTGAAGTGATGCGACAGATTTAATCTAGTTTATTAATAAACAGAAAAGTATTTAACATATCTGACGTATGTCCTCGAATGCCTTTGTTACGACACGAATTATAATAAAGACGTAAAACAATCCCCGATTTTAAAATTATTCAATAAAATGACCAGGATATTTCGTTGTAATTTTTTTTTGAATTTTTTTTTAAAATAAATAAATAAAATTTGGTATAGAAAAATTATTTATGTTGGAGTGATTATATATGGAGAGTGTAGAGAAAAATTATGGCACAACATTACTTTGGTGGGGTCAATAAACTAAAGTGATTTATGAAAATGCGATAAAGGGTTTAAAAGTTAGTAAAAATATTAAAGATTATCAATGTCAATAACCAAGTTGTTTATTATCGCTTTGGAGAAAACAAACTAAACGTTATTAATAAAACATGCGCTTAATAGTAGGTCTTAATAGGTCATATACCCACTTCTCGTGTGATAGATACTCGAGTTTTATTCATTTAAAAATAGTTTTTTTACGCTTAAAAACTTAAAAAAATCTATAAAATTTAACGCAGTAAACTGTGCCATTAGTCATTTTTACGTAATTTATTATACAGATTTTTAAAAATAAAAATTACTCAATTATCCATTGAATAAGTTTACTGTTTTCAAGGCTTTTTTTCTGTTTCGTAAATTAGATAATGTAGCATTTATTTTAAAAAGGGCGTAATTTTTATATATATATATAAATATATATAAATACGAAAAAATTGTATAATAAATAGTTCAAATGAGATCGTATCTTTTGTGTTAATTGCCATTTTATGCAATGGTGTTTAGAATTGTTTTGTTTTCTTTTATTTCTACCGAATTTTCGAATTTCTAATGGAAGTAAATAGGTCATTGGACTAGAATTATATTTTCCTATCGATTAAATGACACTCGAATTATTATTTTTGCACATTTTTACTGCCAAAAAATTCTTATCTGCATGGAAAAATGTTAGGCAATAAATCACACTTTCAAGATTTTTTTTACTAGAAAGAAAATAAACAAAAAGTGAGTAATATTTTACGGTGCAATGCGAGATATACCACCCTTTTCTTCGTTACAACGGTATACAAGGTTAGTAAATGAGTTAGAAACTGGAATAAAAAAATGGGGAGAGCCGATATTATAATCTAGTAAATTATATTATTCAGTCACAAACCACAAAGAATGCTTGTATTTCATTATAAAACACATTGAATATATTCATTTGCCTAAAGGATATAACATATTCCCTATCCTTATTTAAGGAATTTGACCTCAAGGACAAATGTAAAACGTATAAATTTTCTCTTAAAAAAAAAGAAGCCATGGAGAACGAATTCTCTTGATTTTTGCCCAGAAGGAACAAAGAAGGTTTTATTTCCATTTCGTGACCTTATCTATGCTGCATCCGGTTTGATTAATTCGAAGAATTTATAAACACGAATATGAATAAATAATAGTTGATTATATTCTATTTTTTTCAATTTTTAATAATATGCTTACGTAGTGTTAACTTTCTTCCATTGGCTGACGTTCCTCCACCATACTACCTCAATAATAACTTATGCTCGATTACTTAATGGCCTTTGCTGCTATCGAATATACAATATTACCTCGCTAATTATTTATTCGTATACATTTACCACCTGTAGCTATAGTTTAATATATTCCGTTAGCCCATAAAGACGTTACAAGTAATACGAACGGGGTAGTTAATTAGGAGTAAGTACGAACGGTTTACAGGATTTCCATAGAAAATATCCTATTTCTGTAGCATCCCGAATCGAAGCAGGTGCATCGAGTTAACAAACAGTATATAAAGGTTTCGCTGTCAATATTGGCAAACATCCCGTAATAGTGTAGATCGTTTTAAAGATGAACCCGCTTTACTATTAACCGTCGTTGGCTCGTTGCGCATTTTACTGACATGCTTATTAAGAAGAAGAAGGCAACACTTTAAACACACGCAGGGTGAACGATAATACAGGGGCGTTAACAGCAACACAATGTAATGCGACACCACAAAATACTTTACTTTCTCCTATTACTTACGCCGCATTTATCCTACTGACGTGCTAACTGCTACGATTTTAATTTCATCCCTCCCTCCGTGTTGCGCCCATACATTTACACCTTTATACGCTCCTTAAATGTATTCTACACCAATATTTTCAAGTATAATCCGTATAATTTCATCCGTTCTTAAGTTATAAGACATTTAAAAACTATGTTATACATTGTCGAGATTCTTAAGATTCATCGCATCGTATACAGTTTCGATACTCAATACTATCCGCATAATTCCGATCAGAATTACACGGATAATATCGAGATTGTATCTAAAGTGATACCATTCTCTGAACTTGTAATTAATATTGAAATTCTAGATCTGGTAGCTTTTAATTGAAGCCGTTTTAAAAACTTATCAACCGAGTAAAGGGGAAGTATTGGCGCTCTTCAGACAAAATATTTAGTGTTATAAGATTCTACGAAATGTATCAAATATATGGGGTTTTTTTAAAGAAAGAATTCGTTAATTATCTCGTTAAAATAGCATTTTATAAATAACATTACAACAAACTCTAAGTTAAGTTGAAGAAACGTCGTTTAAATGTGAAGAAGTCGTCACCCCTTTTTTCATTAATTGGTGTGAACAAAGTTTCATTTATAAATATAGAATACAAAAATGCATTTAGTTTCCTTCCAGACGGTCAATGTTTATTCTTAACAGCGAAATTTCCTCTCTTATACAGCCAAACCTGCGTAAGACGGACTCGTACTATACACTGTTTAGGCAAGTTTTATCGTGTATATTTTAAAGCGAAAAATAAATGTAAAAGAACGATTTAAAAAAATTTTTTTTTTTTAGATTTTATTCTAGACAAATGTGTTTTTAGTTACTCCAAATAACATTTATCAAAACATCCAAATCGTTGGCAAGATTAACAAACAATGAGTCTTGTCGCCGGTAAACTTTTATTTTTACACCATTAAAGAAGACTTGGTAAAAATCATTATTAACTTATTTTTATTTTAGGATCCATTGTTTGACGGAATTTTCTCTTTTCAATTTTATTTTTTATTATTATTATATGTTTTTTTTTAATGTAACCATTTTAATTTGGTTTTGGATCAAAGAATATTTTTCAATTATTCAATTTGACAGTTAAGGATTTGCAGATCTAAAGGTTTTCTTTTAAGAATTTATCTTTTATTTTTCTAAGTAATGGTTTTTTTTT
>NW_019385437.1:169990-175918 GCF_000671375.1 Centruroides sculpturatus
AACGATTTTTCTCATCGAATTTTCGGTAAAATGATTTAACAGTTAATGTTTTTTTTTCTTTAAATTTTTGTATTATTTTGCAAGTAGAACACATTATCAGATTGAATTAAAATTCCATAAAGGAACGGGAGTATTTTTATTTTAATTAATTCATTGAAGTAACAATACTCAAGTATTTATTTACACCTAGATTAAACTTTGATAGTGTACGATAGTATTTATCGACGGTTCTATTTTTTAACCTCAACGGTATTGTTCACCCCCTTTTTTTTAGTATCATTGTTCGCCCTTATTCTTTAACTCGACAATGTTAGATGATAATTATTCTCTTCCTGTTCTCAAATATGTTTATAAGTAGTCACGTTATACTAATTCCGAGATTTTTTTTTCTTTATGTTCTCGTGATACTTGCTATAGACAATGAAAATCTTACGCTCCTTTCATACCAAATTGTTTCGTGCGTGGTTTGTATCGTGTTATTATATATATAAAATCGGATATATCTGCTTCTTATTCTTTAAAGAGAGAGAGAGAGAGAAGGGGAGGGAGAAGAGAGAAAAAAAATTCATTTATAATTTATGTATAAACTGGTGCAATTATTCGAGGTAATAAATTTTCCCATAATATTTTATTGTTTAAACTGTAATAATTCTTAAACCGAATATTGCTACTGTGTAAGAATTTTCGAGGTTTAGAGTTTTCTATAGTTGACACACATTTATCTGCTGGATATAAAGACTATACTTCATGTAAAGAATGACTGCTGACGGAGCACGCATAGTTCGCATGTTTCTTCCCAAAGATCTGCAGACGTAAGACTGCATACTGCATTTAGTATTTTTAGATGATGAGGTATTTTAGGATTAGAACACTGTGCCCGGGTTGGCAATGATTTGGCCATAGTTTTGTGGTACTTATGTGTGTTCTGAGTGGTTATTTTTAGGGACAAAACCCCTCTTTCCTATGATATTATTATTATTATTATTTTGTTCTCTGTCTCTAACTCTTTAACTCTCCTTCTCTTTAATTCGTTAAAGGAGAATTACGTTTAAAAAATGTCAAATTTGGCCAGCAGAAATCGATCGTTTAACACGAAAATTAATAAATAATTAGTCGATTGTTGTAAAAAAAAAGACTCCATTGTTTCTAACTTTGAAAAATTTACGAAGTTAATTGATAGTTATTCAATTGTTCTGTACAAAGTTCAACACTAAGTGAGAAATCAAAACCATGAAACAGTATAAACAAATGAAACAAAAGTACTGTACTATCGATAAATTATGTTAGAAAGCAGTCTTCTTCTTCTTCACCCTTTGTAATAATTGGAAATTAAACAGTATAATGTCTGCTCACCGCTGATTATATCAACCTATAGATTATTTTCTACAACATAAACTTGCAGAATTAGAAAAAAAAAGAAGCTGTAGCAGTCAATGAGCTTATCCTATGATTGAAGATTTAATTCTAGATTATAATTAACACAGACTAGATCTGTATTTCATAAAAGTAATTACATTAGTTTAAAAGATAATTACATAAAATTATGTTAACTCATGCAGTTATACTTATGTGCGCAACGATATTGTTAAAGCCGAATTCTGTAGGGTATAGTTACACCCCGATATTACCAATCAAATTTGACAGTTTAAAAAAAAATAAAGAAAAAGAAAGAAAAAAATGGCGCCCGGCCGATCGAATTCTATCATTTACTAACCCAACACCCATCATTATTATGACTATGAACAGAGAAAGAAACAGCATAACGCCAGTCAGGTAGTAAGAAAATAAGAAAAATGGGGGGTAAGCACTAGTAGAACGAGTTTGGTGCACCCAGTTACCAATTCGGGGCCCCTATTGGGTACACGCTACTTCAGCAGTAGAAAAGATTTCCCCCCTTTGCACAGGTTGCTCCAGACAATTGTCACTTTTGAGGAGACGTTCCAAATTTAAACAAAATTAAAATTCTTTTTATACAATTTTTTTTTTATATATATATATTTTAAATCTTGATTAGATTTCCTTAAGGAAATAGAACATCTGTTTTTGTATAAATCAATTAATGCAAACAAGGCACGTGTATACTTGCAGATAATTATGGCAATTTCCTAAAGTTTAAGTTTGAAATTAATGATTTTTGCCAATGGCCATTTAAAAAATAGGAATTATTCTCGGTAATAATTGTTAAATTGCACAAATAACGAGATAATACGGTTCTAATTTGTCATTTATTGTTTAAGAGCTTTCATATATCAACATGATAGGTACGCGCTTCTTCTCTATAAAGTTCAATTAAATTTTAAAGTTTTTGGATGTGGATAAAGAAAGAAAAAAAATTAATTAGATGCATTTAGATTCGGTGAATCTAAAATTTAAATTTTTTTATTATTATTTATTTTTATAGCAATAATTTTTTTTATTTTACATGAGAAAGTTAATGACGAATTTTAATGAACAACACCTTTATTTATGTCTGAAAAATTATAATTTTTATTATTATTTATAACTAATGTTATTAAAATTAATGATTAAAAATTTCTAATTAATTTTTTCGGTATTTATTTTTTTTTATTTTTAATATTAAAAATGCAAAATACGTAATTTAGAAGAAGGCATCAAATAGAGGAGAAGGTTATAGAGGCATCAAATTCGAAATTATTTATAAAAATAAGCACGAAATATGTAAAATTCTTTGCGTATTAATTATTTTATTAAAAAATCCTTTAATATACATCCATTTTTTAGTGTTAAATCCATTTTTTAATGTATTTTTTCTGGGTATCAGAGCTTAATTCTTGTTAAACATTAAGGAGAAGTTTGTCTAAAACACATCTAAAAAATTAAAAATATAAAATAATTATAATAAAAAAATTTGATGATTTATTAAAAAATTCTTTAATAAACCTCCATTTTTAGTGATAAACATTCTCCCCTTTTTTTTTTCTTAAGCAATTTTTCTGTTTATCAGAGCTTAACCCCTGTTAATCTTAAGAGTTTATATTAAGGAGTAGTTTGTACAAAACACACCTAAGAAGTTAAAAATGTAGATAGGAAGAAAGGTTAAGATCTTTAATGACACCTTTGAGATATTTTCGTGAATATTTTTGATAGTTACATCCAACTTTAAAACTGAATTACGTGCACCGATCCAGATACCTCGTGAAGATTTTAAGTAGGAAAAAAATAAAAAAAAACACTCGGAGTAGAGAGAGAGAGAAAAAAAAAGATAAAATGTTAAGATATAATAGAGCAGACGAGCTATAATCAAGCACCTATACTTAACACCCACCTAATTCACGCTTAAATCAAACCAAACCAGTTTTTTTTTTTAACCCATTGTGATTAATTCGAAACATTTGTCAGTGTTGTATTGAATAGATGTGGTTGATTGCAAAAAGGCATTTCTGTGCTCGACTAAGCGTCGAACTATCTTGTTAGCGATATGCACGCTTTGCAATTGTTGTAGCAAACTGCACCATTCTGTCGTGCTCTGTCGGTCAACTGCAGAAGTATAAACTGAAAGAAATCTCACGATCTTTTTGGCAGTCATTAAGAAACTTCTGCATGACAGCGGGCGGCTTACCGACTCGTCTTGTATACGTATTAAGTAATTAACCTTTACAAATATACTCTCTTCTTAAAATTTACTACCTTTTAAAGTGCTTATACTTCGATAATTTTACATGCAAAGCTTTCTTACACCCTTAAAAACTCCATTAATCTTGTATAGAAAAGTATGTAAAATGTTACATTCCTTGGATTCTTTTTTTTTTTATTTTTTTAAAGATGTGTTAAAGGATTTTATATAAAGTGTGCCTTTTTTTTTTAGAAATTTTGGCAATATTTCTAGCATTGTCTACAATAATTTTACATGCAAAGCTTTCTTACACCCTTAAAAACTCCATTAATCTTGTATAGAAAAGTATGTAAAATGTTACATTCCTTGGATTCTTTTTTTTTTATTTTTTTAAAGATGTGTTAAAGGATTTTATATAAAGTGTGCCTTTTTTTTTTAGAAATTTTGGCTGGCAATATTTCTAGCATTGTCTACAATAATTTCTCTTAGGAAGTTTTCTAAAAATACAATAAGTAACATTTTCTGGAATAATTTTATGCAGAAAAAAATTCTGAAAATACTTTCTAACATTTCTAAAAATATAATTTTCAACAACTTCAGCAATATCTTTTATTTAGAAATGGAAATTGCTTTTTAAGAAATGTTAAAATTGTTTTTTCTTAATGTAAAATTATGGAATGGGTTAGACATATTGCGTTTTTTTAGAACACTTACCGGGTAAATTTATTACATAAATGTTAAAAATTGTGTTTTTTTTTTAAATAAAAAATGTCCGAAATCTTCTTGACAGATTCTGTAATAATTTTATATTAAAAATATTTTTTAAAATGCAATTTTTAACCACTTCAGCAATAATTTTGCGTAGAAAGTTTTTGCTTTTTTAGAAGTACATTAGAACATTTTCTAGTTAAAATTATTATAGAAAACGTCAGAAATTGTTCTTAGAAATTCTAGAAAATTTCAAATCTCCTATAACTTTACATAGAAATTAAAAAAATAACAATATAAACAGTTATTTTGCACGAAAATTTCTTGTTTTTTTAATAAATATTAGAGCAGTTTCTTCTTAAAATTATAACAGAATTAACGCTTTAAAATTCTAGAAACTTCAACATCTTCTATAGTACTTAAACACAGAAACTTTTCTAACACTTCTAACATATTCTTTTTTTTATTTTTTGGAAATTTCCACAAAAATAAATTTCCTTATTTGTGTATTAATTGATGCAGATTTTCGTACGAATTACTACAACCTTATTTTATATAATTCTTTTTTTTTTTATTTCTTACTCTCCATTTTTTTTGTCTTGTCGAGTGAATTAAAAATGAAAGAAGCATCCATCATCTTATTCTTCTTCGATACGCTCTATCAAATTATATATAAAACATCGGGCTTTCATTTCACAGAAGTAATACAAGTTATCATTGAAAGAAAAACTTCGTTTTCTTTGATCAAGAGAAAAAATTGGATAAAGTAACACATTTGATGATGATGAAATACATTAATGCATGTCCGTATTTGTATATAAAAAGAATATATTTTTTTTTCCTCCTCCCTCCTCCTCCTCTTCGTCCCCTCTCTGTCCTTCTAATAATTGATGGAATCTATGCACCGTCTGCCATTTTTTTCTCCCTTAATATATATATTTTTTTTATAATATTAGTCCCCTTCTATCTAATTAGAGACTTTATCCATTATAATTATAATTCATTTATGATAATTTTATACATATTTATGTAGCCGATTCTTTTGTCTTAGCAAGAAACCTTTTAACTTAAAAGAGTTAAATTTGAAATAAAGTATCCGGCCTATCTGATTGGCAATTTTCCAACATCACTTTCTGACACCCTCCTCTCGATTCTTAGATAATAATGCAAATATTTCGTTTCACTACACTCTTTTTTCTTGTATTAAATAAGGTTTTTGTATGTTAAAAATGTTTATAAATTACTTAAAAATAACAATAATTGCGAAATTAATTGTAATTGTTTTTGTAGTGTAAATCGAGAGATTTTCCGTCTTGAGCAGGTTTTTTTTAATGTAGAAAATCGCTTCGTTTTGAAGAATTTTTTTTCCCGTTTAGGCAAATTTCCGTCTTGAACAGGTTTCACAGTATACATATATAGGCTATATATTTAATGCATTTTCCTTGGTATTAATTGAATGTATTATAAATAATTCAGATTATTATCTATAGGAAAAAGTATGTTCTATTATTTCTAACATATAATAAGCTTAGTTACGTTAATAGATATAATAAGAAGTAGAAAAGCGATTCTATTAATGGGATAATATTTATTACATTTTATTATTATTATAATTATTATTAAAAATTCTTTTATTTTACTTTATC